>NC_133652.1:21705897-21996351 GCF_009905375.1 Apium graveolens
GAATTAGGGAGACAACTAGAATCCTAACCTCTGAATATGAATATTTCAAATCAAATCCAGGAGAAGGAATCACTGAAGTGTTTGAGAGGTACAATGCATTGATCAACAACCTGAATATTAATGGTAAATACTATTCCATCAGGGAGGTCAACAAAAGTTCCTTTTAAACACTGCCAACTCATCTCGAACATAGAATCACTGCCATAAGAGAAGCAAGAGATCTGAGTGAGATTTCTTTGGAAAGGCTCTATGGTGTGTTAAAGACTTATTGAGTTGGAGCAGATTCAGCAGAAGGAAGTTTACGGGAAAGGAAGAGTGGTCAGCACGTCTACTGCTCTAGTAGCTGATGACAACAACAACAAACCACAATATCAACATCAATCTCAACAGTCAGAAAGAATGGTACAGTCTTCCAAGGTTGAAGATAATGTGATAGTAGCAGAATTTGATTCTCCTACTACAATCAATCAGGAGATGATTATTATTCCTTGGAAGAACTGGAGCAATTGGAGGATGAGTCAATGGCCCTGATTGTCAAGAGATTCTCAAATGTCAGATTCAAAAGGAATCCCAAGTTCAGTACAAGTCCAACTATAACAGATTCCAGAAAGGTGGATCTTCATCCTCTAACACCAGCAGTGGTGGGTATAAAACAGGGATGGTTGATCGAAGCACCATTCGATGCTTCAACTGTAATGAGTTGGGACACTTTGCCACAGAATGCAGGAAGCCAAAACAAGCTAGGAAGAACTCTTATGATTCTAATCAGAAGAGTAAATCTGAAAGGGCGTACCTGGCAAGGGAAGAAGCTGGGATGATACTGACAGTGAAGATGAAGAAGTTGGGAATCTTGCTCTCATGGCTAGTGATGCAAGCACCTCATCGTCAAGAAAAGAGGTAAAACTTTCTGATGCTGAAATGGTTTATCATCTAAGAGGTAACTTAGATTGTGCTCGTCGTGATAATGAATTGTTAAATCAACAAATCAAAGACCTTGAGAAAGAGGTCAATGAATTAAGACTTGTGCACATTAATCAAGATAAACTAAAAGAACAGGTATCTTTTCTAGAGAATAGAGTTGATTGTTATAGACAACTCGAAACTATTCTCAAAGACAAGATCACCGGTCTTGAGGCTAAGGTTAAAGCTTACTTTAATTCTGTTCGAAGTCCAAAGAGTTTTACAATAAGCAAGCTGTTAATCAAACACATGGAATAGGTTATAATTACAATGCTGCTATTGGAAAATTAGGCATAAACTCCCCTCCTCATGTATGTGCTAAAGGCAGGGAAGTACCACATGTGCTTAAGGGTGTTGATGACCCCTCTATAAAGAATCAATTGCTGAATCATTTGATGAGACCTCTTTTATTATTCAAGAAGAAATCCGTGCTGAAGATAATGCTTATGAGAAAGCTGTCTCCAAGTCAAGTGTGTCAAAAGTTCCAGTCAAGGTTGTGAAAGCAACTGAGACTAACTCAGACACACATGAGTTGGATAGAACAGATGCCATGTCTACCATGCATAAGTTGCCTATTGTTAATCCTTCTCATAAAGCATGTGGTGTTCCTGATTGTATGTCTTGTGCTTTTAATCTGTTGTTTGCTTATTTTAATGGTAAGCATGTTTCTAATGATAAGACTACTCCTCGTCAGCATGTGAATAATAGAAAGCATGATAGGTCTAAGACTGCTAGTCCTCCTAAAGCTAGAAAGGAGACATTTGTGCCTAAGCCTAAACATAAATTTGATAAGGCTGTTTTAAAGGTCAAATGTTCAGTCATTGAGAATGTTGAGAATAGTGAAATTAAGAATGTTGTTTTGCCTGATAAAGGCCAATTTTACAAGTATGCCGGACCCAGCCAAGCTTGGGTTCCGAAGAAGTTCTAATCCATTTGTATTGCAGGGCATTAAACAGGTACAACCCGTAGTGTGGATTCTTGACAGCGGATCGTCAAGACATATGACCGGAGATAGAGCCCTGCTATCAAATGTGGTTGAGAAAGCTGGCCCAGTGGTTACCTTTGGAGATAACAGCAAAGGTTTAACGGAGGGATATGGCTGTTTGCAAGCTGGAAATGTTATCATTGAAAATGTATATGTTGTGCAAGGACTTGAACACAATCTGCTTAGCATTAGTCAGTTATGTGACAACGGCTACAATGTTTTATTCGACAAGCTGAAGTGTCAGATTCTGCACAAGAAAAGTGAAAAACCCTCCTTAATGGGAATCCGGAAAGGAAATCTGTTCGTAGCTGACATGAACTCTGGAAGCAATCTTGAAGTCAATTGTTTCTATGCAAAGGCATCGTCAGATGAGAGTTGGCTATGGCACAAGAGACTTTCCCATCTCAATTTCAAAACAATGAATTCTCTTGTCAAAAGAGAATTGGTAAGAGGTTTGCCTCAGCTGGAATTCTCTCCAGAAGGACTATGTGAGGCTTGCCAGAAAGGAAAGTCAAAGAAAGCAAGTCACAAAGGCACTGACACATCTTCCATAACTGGTGTTCTGCAATTATTGCACATGGATTTATTTGGTCCAGTTAATATCCTTTCTATGTCAAAGAAGTGTTACTGTCTTGTGATAGTTGATGACTATTCCAAGTATACGTGGGTTTTATTTCTTCACTCTAAGGATGAAACACCACAAGTTGTGATTGATCATATCAAGATGATTGAGTTAGATTCTAACGTCCCTGTTAGAGCAATAAGGTCAGATAATGGGACAGAATTCAAGAATACACTTCTCAATGGATTCTGTACAGACAAAGGGATTACCAGACAATTTTCAGCTCCTAGAACCCCTCAGCAAAATGGAGTGGTAGAAAGGAAGAATCGTACATTGATTGAAGCTGCAAGAACGATGTTAAATGAATCAGGTCTTCCAATGTACTTTTGGGCTGAAGCTGTCAATACTGCATGTTATACTCAGAATCGAACTCTAATCAACAAAGACTTCATGAAAACTCCTTATGAGATTTTGAATGAACAGAAACCTTCTATCAAATACTTTCATGTATTTTGTGCCAGATGCTTCGTGCTCAAGGATGGAGATGATCGTCGTGGTAAGTTCGAGGCAAAGGCATATGAGGGTATTTTTGTTGGATATGGAAGAAGATCATATAGAGTGTATATCATTGATCAACACAAAGTAACTGAAAGTGTCAATGTTACATTTGATGACACTAAACTCCCTAGTATCCAAACTGAAGATCCTTCTGAGAAACTGAAGTTTGATGATACGTCAGATTCAGAATCAGAACATGGTCAAGAACCTGAGGTTGTTGCTGGTGAAGAACTGTTAATCCTGATGATACTCAAGGTAATAGTGATGGAAACTTTGGCAACAATGGAGATACCACTGCTACTGACGGAGAATCATCAAGTCAACATGGCAACAACTATCATCTAGTAGGACACAACATCACAATGAATTTCAAGGCGAATCATCAAGATCACATCTTCCAAGACAGACAGTCTGGAATAAAGCTCACCCTTTTGAGTTGATTATTGGTGATCCAGATGTTGGAGTCAGAACTAGACGTGCTACTCAAAATGAGTGTCTGTTCTCAGGATTTCTTTCTGAGATGGAACCTAAGAAAATTGAAGAAGCACTGTCTGATCCAGATTGGGTGATTGCTATGCAAGATGAACTCAATCAGTTTGAAAGTCAACAAGTCTGGAAACTGGTACCTAGGCCTGTACACAAGAAAGCTGTTGGTACTAGGTGGGTATTCAGGAATAAACTAGATGAAGATGGTGTGGTTATAAGAAACAAGGCAAGACTGGTAGCTAAAGGGTATTCTCAAGCTGAAGGTATTGATTATGATGAAACCTATGCTCCAGTGGCTAGACTTGAGGCCATCAGGATATTTCTGGCATTCGCAGCATTTTTAAACTTTAAAGTTTATCAAATGGATGTCAAGAGCGCCTTTCTGAATGGAAAGCTGGATGAAGAGGTATATGTAGAGCAACCTCCTGGTTTTGAAGATCCAGATCATTTGGATTTTGTTTTCTTTCTTTTCAAAGCTATCTATGGGCTAAAACAGTCTCCAAGAAAATGGTATGACACTCTCTCTGAATTTCTTATTGAAAATAGCTTTATTAGAGGTGTCATAGACAAAACTCTCTTTTCTAAAAAATATAAGAATTATACTATATTAGTCCAAGTCTATGTGGATGATATAATATTTGGGTCTACTAATGATAATCTCTGTAAGAGATTTGCTAAGTTAATGCACAGCAAGTTTGAAATGAGCATGATGGGAGAGCTGAAGTTCTTTCTTGGATTACAAGTAAATCAAAGGTTAGATGAACATTTATTTGTCAATCCAAGTATCTCAAAGAACTCCTCAAAAAGTACAATCTAGAGGATTCTGCATCAGCAAGGACTCCATCAACTACAGCTGTCAAGCTTGGACCATGTGAAAACTCCATTAAGGTAGATGTCACAAGCTACAGAGGTATGATTGGCTCGTTACTCTATCTTACTGCAAGTAGACCAGATATTATGTATGCTACATGCTTATGTGCAAGGTTCCAAGCGGATCCTAGAGATATTCATCTCGTTGCTGTTAAACGAATCTTAAGATATCTTAAGGGAACACCAAATCTAGGTATTTGGTACCCTAAAGAATCTGGTTTTAACCTTGTTGGATATACAGATTCAGATTATGAAGGAAGTGTTGTTGATAGGAAAAGCACCTCAGGAAGTTGTCAATTCCTAGGAAGCAGGCTAGTCTCATGGTACAGCAAGAAACAGCAAACAGTTTCCAACTCAACGGCCGAGGCTGAATATATTGCTGCTGGAAGCTGCTGTGCTCAGATCTTGTGGATTAGGAACCAACTACGAGACTATGGCTCTGTATTGAACAAGATTCCTATTTTATGTGACAACACAAGTGCAATAGCCATTACCAACAACCCTGTGCAGCACTCGAGGACAAAGCACATTGACATCAGGTATCATTTTATTAGAGAGCACGTCATGAATGGTACTGTTGAACTATTTTTTGTTCCAACAGAAGAACAAATAGCAGATATTTTCACTAAACCACTTGACGAATCCACATTTACCGGATTAGTTGGTAAATTGGGCATGTTGAATAGTTTTAGTGATTAATTTAGTTAATATCCGGGATCTGTTCTTGAATGAATTTACAAATGAATTTTTCATAAATGAAAAATTCATTTGCAAATTTATTTTATCATTTTATCATATTTCTTGCTTATTTCTATGTAATATATATTATCTTATCTATTGTTATTTTCCCTTCTTGTTAATTTAAAATATCTCAGAATATTGTATTTCCTCTAAAAATATTTTTCTATGAATTTTATTTGCTAAAATTCAAGAGAAATCTATTTTTGGAATAAAAATAATAAATTTTGATATATTGTCTTTGTTTCTGTAAAAATTTTAAGTGTTTATTTCAGTTTTACTATTTTGTAATATAGTTTCAGTACATAAATAGAAGTCTGTTCCTTTTATTTTATTTTGTTTTCTACTGCAATGACAATCGGCAAGACAATTGAATTGTCTTGCTGAAAGTCATTTGCAAATATAATTGTCATTTCAGTGTTTTTCAGTATAGTTTTATACTGGCAAGACAATCGGTATGACTATTGATTGTCTTGCCAGTTATAAACATTATATATATCTATTTTATTTTATTTTGCCTGGTATGACAATCGGTATGACTATCAGATTGTCATACCAGTTATAATTTTAATACTTATTCTATTGTATTTCTTTTCCTTCTTTTGCCTGGTATGACAATCGGTATGACAATCCCGGATTGTCATACCAGCTGTTATATAAAGGCGTTTGGTGTATTGTTTTTAAACCATTTCATCAGTTCAGTTCATTTCAAAAAATCTAACAGTTTTTATCTCTTAATTTTCTCTCTTCTCTCTCTTCGAACCAAACCATCAATCTGAGTATTTCCTTGCTCGAGTTTTTACTCAGCTTACTATTTCATCACTTTGTGATATATACATACAAGTATATATATACAAAGGTGCTGTTGAATTTTTATTAAAATTTTTTTTTTATAAAAATCAGTTTGCCCCTTCAAATTCCATTTGTGTTGTTGATTTTGAACTTTTTATTTTTAATCTTAATTTCTGATTTGTGTCTTTTGGCTTATTAAAACTATGTTTGTGAGTTAAAAAATTCTAACGAGATACATTTCTGTCTAAATTTTTCGATTATAATTAATTTAATTCGAATTATTAAATTAATTTAATTAATTCGAATTTTCTTAATATTATTCTTAAAATTTTGAAAAGCGTGTGTCTTATTATTATTTTAAATGGTTCTCAATTTCCAAATTGTCGCGCATAATCAGGTTGGTTATTTTAATCCGGAAAAATGTGATGTTGAAAAATTTAAGCCTTGGATTAGATTTTTAAATGACCATTCGATTGTTAGCTCTGCTATTAAATCAAATGTGATTTTAAATATCGATCTTCTTAGACTGATTTGCACAACCTCTACTGTGGCCGATGATTCAAAATCTTTTTCATTCACCGTGGCAAACACACAGTATGTAGTTGATGAAACAGTCGTCAATCGTGCGCTAAATTTTCCACTTGACAATTTCTGTAATTTACCCTCTGAAAATGATATCACAAATTTTTTCAATGCTATTCACTATCAGGGGGTGATCAATTTAACCAAACTTTCTAAATCAAATTTGGTGTCTGAATGGGATATTTTCTTCGATACACTTTCCAAAGTGTTTGCCAACTGCACAAAATCCAATTTTCATAACATCACTTCCACTCTGCAGTATATTGGTCTTGCGGTTGTTTTCAATCAAAGGATCAATTTTGGCAAACTACTTTTTCCCATTCTCTTGAGACGTCTAACTTCTGCTTTACGTGATCATTCTACAAATCGTAGGGTATCATATTACTATGCTCGTTTTCTCATGCTTATAGCAGATCATCTACTCACACCTGAACACAAAGCCCTTTTTGCTAACTCTGCTGTAACTGAACCCCCTCCAGTTAGCAAAAAGATTTACACTCGCCAAGACACAACCTTCAAATTCATGCAAGTTCCAGTACTTGTATCTCCTTTCATGGCCAATTATATTCCCTTACCTATTTTCAATCTTCCCGGCCATGAACAGCAACCTCAACCTCCAGTGGTTCAAGCCACCCAGGCTCTTCCATTACAGGTAGTAATTCCTCACTCTCACTCTCTTCCTACTTCTGTTGACAGACCCCCAGTGGTTGATAGGGCTGACCATGAAGTTGTAGAACCACAGCTTCAATCCCAGGTCATAGAGCCAAATACAGCGTCTCATTCTATCTCAACCTCTCCCCCACTGTCTAAAATGTTACCCAGGAGATTACTAGGAAGTAGTACATTGTTAAATATGAGTGAACCCTCAGCTCTGCCTCCTCCTAAGAAAAGAAGAACATATTCTGAGGCATCTGAAAGCCCATCCTTGTCCTCCCAACAGGACATGGACTTTGAAATGGCCAATGAACAGTTACTAGATTCATTCTCTCAACAGGATGAATCTATTGAAATTCGCCATAGGGCCATGGCATCTTGTACTGAGTCAAGCACAATTCCATTACTCACAATGGAACCATACACTTCCCCAGATCATACTCAGGACACACAGCGAGGAGTGCACGTAGAGTCGGTTACAGTGCCTGCCATAGTTACGGCAGAAGAGCAGTCACATGCTTCAGAGGGAAAATCTGACTCTCCGCCATCTTTAATAGAGTCATTTTCTCCCCTCCCAGATCCAACACCTCTGGCTCCCTTATGGGATTCTCCACTCGCAGATTTATCTGGAGAAAGTGGAGGGCAACTCGGTCAATCTATCTCTGAAGCAATTCAGACATCTATTCCAAAAGATTTGATAGCATTGACTGAGGATCGGGACTCGCGAATTCCCATTGCACCACCACTGACCTCTCTTGAAGAGGCTAGGGTGATTTTTAATGCAGGTACACAAGAACAGCAACTGGAAGACTCCTCACGAGCAATTATATTGAGAGAAACACATGCACGTGAGATGAGTGAACCAAACACGAGTGAACTTCAGGTGAGAGCACACACAGACACTGATACTGTAAACCTGTTAGCTCAGATTGCTGCCCTAAAAGAAGAACTTGCTAAAAGCCAAGCTGAAGCTCAAGCATTCAAAGCACAAGTGGTTGAACGGTCTTCTTCTTCCACCTCTGTCAACAATCAGCTTGCAATTATAAGGAATGACATCTCAGATCTAAAGACTACTGTAATACCAAAGCTCAATTCTATTCAGGACACTCCAAATTTATCAGCTGATGACATATCCAACTTCTGCTCTCTACACACAAGAATGACTTCTCTTGAAGACCTCGTTGAGATGAATCATTCACTGGACTCCTCAAGATTTCTAAAGATAGAGACGGGCATGGAACATCTAAATGAAGGGATGAAGCACCTATATTACATGATCAAGAATTCTCATTGCCCTAATGAAGAACAAAGAGCTTATTTTGAAGGACCGTCTGGTGGAGGATCAGGCTCTGGAGGTGATGGAAGTTCCAAAGGAAAGTCAGTAGAGGATCCCTCAACTAAGGGGGAGAAGAAAGGGAGTAGTGCCAAAGGGAAAGAAAAAGATACTTCTGCTGGAGATAAAGGAAAGGCTGATGATGTCTACTACAGTGGAGAACAGGATGACTTCGATATTTTTGACATTCTCACTGAACCAGTTCAGGAAGATAAAGATGGGTTATTTGAAGCTGAAGAAGAAAGTGATTTTGAAGATTGGGAAGAAGAAGATACAGTGGATCCTAGGTTTGAGAAAGAATTTCAGAAAGAGCAGTCAGAGATGCTAAGAAAAGAAGCTGAACTCAAGAAGGTCTCTCAGATCATTGACAGGAGGAAAGACATACAAAGAACAGAAACTCTTCAAAAGCAACGTCTTCATGACATTAAGGCTCAAGAAAGGAGAAGAGATGTCAGACTAAAGATTGGTGAAAAATGGGATGAAGCTAGGAGAGTACTCGATATGCCTCAGCTATGCACTAACAATGATAGGCAATTCTTACATCTTCTTGACAAGCTGGAAATCTCAAATCCTAACAATGACATGTACATGAATGCTATCAAGACTGAAGTCTCAAGGATCACAGCTGCTTTTGATAGATCCCTAAATGAGATGAACATTTTTGTATATTGTCAGAGTGAAGGATCATTCAAGGTGTCACTTCATCTATTTGAGAATCGTTCGTTGTCAGAGATTTGGGTTCTTTTAAACAAAGTCAAAAGAAGCTCAGAATTGAATGAAGTTCTTCGGGAAAGGCTTAAAGAGTTTGCCAGCAGGGCTAGTCCTCAAGTGGTCAACAATCCTCATCAGGTGAGATTCTTTAAGTCTGATTGTCTTCAAATCTGTCAGCTAGATGTACAATCTCTTAAAGACTACTCAGCTAAGCATCTGGTCTGGATGGAACATCATTTGAGAACTGCTGGATATTCATCCATGTTGAAGACTCAAGCTGCTGACTTGATTCAAGCTTATTGTGAAAAGAATGTTAAAAGGTACAATCAACTCAAGAATAAGCTGAAGTCAGTTGGAGTTCAACCAGTCAGACCATCAAGCTTCACTTCAGAAAAGGATCGTGTCTTTGACAAGGAATTGCTTCAAGATTTAGAAGAAGGTGAAGTCAGGAGAGAAGACAACTGAAGTCAATTAGCTCAAAACTCAATGTAATATGATTAGAGCGTTATGAATCAAGATAGTCTAATGTAGTTATATGTTCAGGCTAGAGGAACATCTATCTTGTATTCACTTGTAAATTTCATTTGGAATCTGGAAAATGTTAAATATAATCCAGAACTTTTCTGCTATTTACTTTACCTTACTGTTTATATCTTTTTCTTATTTGTTAGTTGAGTTATCCTCTAGGTATTTGTTGTTATTGTCTAACAAGCAAATAGGGGGAGATTGAAAGGCATATGTCATATCCTACTCGTTTATTCGAGTATTTAACTCAACTCAAATAAGAATGTAATAAGTAAATAGTGGATCAATCATCAGAGAGATCTCACAAAGTAACATCTGTCAAAGATCAAAGAAACATTGTTCATCTGCAGACTTGAAGATTCACTGGAAGAAGTTCAAGAATTTGATCATGCCTCAGTGATGTAAATCAAGATCGTGGATTTAATCAAGTGACAGAGATCTCGTCAAGGTATCAATTTATTACAAGGATTCAATCAGAATATCAAAGTCAAAACATGAAGAAACGTCACGGAAGTTAGTCACTCATGAACCAGACAGTACATCGAGTGTCAGCATTGAAGTGGCGGAATTGATTCATAAGTCTCAGTGACTTTCAGAAGATTGTCAGAAGAATGGATGCTGCTCAGCGTTAGTATTAATTCTCTATTAATTAATTAAGTCATATAATTTAATTAAGAAAATAAATTATATCTGCAAAGATTAATTTATTGATTAATTGAATTAAATTGATTAATTAAGTTAGAATTAATATTAAGGATTTACAGAATTTTAATTGATTAAAATCTGTTTTAATTCTAAAAAGACAACTGATTGTACTAGTATGACAATCGGTATGACAATTGATAGTCATACCGAAAGTCATGCTAATTCAGTTGATTGTCTTGATAGAATTATTGTTTAGATTAAAATCACTTATTAATTCAGTAAGACAATTTCATTTGTACTACTATGACAATCGGTATGACAATCAATAGTCATACCGAAAGTCTTGCTAGTTCATTTTAATTGTCTTACTAGCTCTAAAGGATTGTCACACCAGTTCAACATTCTCGGTTGTGGTGATTAAAAACAAGCAGAGACCAATTCATTTACATAACACATACAGAGAGCAATCAAACAGAAGCCAAGAACAAAAAGAGAACAAGCAGCCAAAATATTTCATCTTATCTGCTAATTCAAGTTTACAATTTCTAGCTTGTAAAGTTAAATCCAATCAACTAGAAATCACTCTCTTGTTCTTGTGTATCAATCTAGCGGATTAAAATCCCTAGAACTTAATCTCAAATCGCTTTTAGCATTTGATCTTTTAATTACAAAAATAGAAAAAGTTCATGTCGAATTTATTCTAGATTTGTAATAATTGATTTGAGATTAATCCCTTGTAACCGATACCGTAGTTGTAACACCTTTCAAGTTTAATAAAAGTTTTATTTAACTTGAATTTTGTTTCACAATTTTATTCCGCATTTTATTCGATGAAACGGTATTGTTTGCATTCAACCCCCCCCCCCTTCTACAAACAAATTGGGACCTAACAAACATGAAACCATTCCAAGTTCATTTACCAATCTTATAAAAGTAGCTTCACATAGTGGTTTTGTGAAGATATCTGTTAGTTGTTGATCTGTTAGAACAAAATGCAATTCCACTGTACCTTCATCCACATGTTCCCTTATGAAATGGTACCTTATGCTGATGTGCTTTGTCATTGAGTGTTGAATTGGATTACCTGTCATAGCAATAGCACTTTGATTATCACAGTAAATAGGGATATTAGAAAATTCTAACCCATAATCCAGTAACTGATTCTTCATCCAAAGAATCTGTGCACAACAGCTTCCTGCAGCAATATATTCTGCTTCTGCAGTTGATGTGGAAATTGACTTTTGTTTCTTGCTAAACCAGGAAACCAATCTGCCTCCAATAAATTGGCAGCTTCCACTAGTGCTTTTCCTGTCAATTTTGCATCCTGCAAAATCTGCATCTGAGTAACCAATTAGCTTAAAATCTGATTCCCTAGGATGCCACAATCCTAGATCAGCTGTACCCTTAAGGTACTTGAAAATTCTTTTCACAACTATTAAGTGAGATTCTCTTGGATCAGCCTGAAATCTTGCACAAAGACAGGTAGCATACATGATATCAGGTCTACTAGCAGTTAGATAGAATAAAGAGCCAATCATACCTCTGTAGTTAGTAATATCTACTGATTTACCAATATCCTTATCTAACTTGGTTGAAGTGGCCATGGGAGTGGATGCAGTTGAACAATCTTGCATTCCAAATTTCTTCAGTAGATTTCTGGTGTACTTGGATTGACAGATAAAAGTGCCTTCTTCAGATTGCTTGACTTGAAGGCCCAGAAAATAGCTGAGTTCTCCCATCATACTCATTTGATATCTTGACTGCATCAGTCTTGCAAACTTCTCACACAGTTTGGAATTAGTAGAACCAAATATGATATCATTAACATATATCTGTACCAAAAGTAAGTCCTGTCCATGGTTGAGGTAGAATAAAGTCTTGTCAATTGTGCCTCTATGAAATCCACTTTCCAGAAGGAATTGAGCTAAAGTCTCATACCATGCCCTTGGAGTTTGCTTAAGGCCATAAAGTGCTTTGTCAAGCCTGTAGACATGATTGGGAAATTTAGGATCTACAAAGCCTGGAGGTTGTTCAACATATACCTCTTCTTCCAATTCTCCATTGAGAAAAGCACTTTCACATCCATTTGAAAGACTTTAAACTTCTTGTGAGCAGCATAAGCCAAAAAGATCCTTATGGCTTCTAATCTAGCAACTGGTGCAAATGTTTCATCATAATCAATACCCTCATGTTGAGAGTAGCCCTTAGCAACCAGTCTTGCTTTATTCCTTGTAATTATGCCATCACTGTCAGTTTTGTTTCTGAACACCCATTTTGTACCTACAACTGATCTGTTCTTTGGACTTGGTACTAGGGTCCAGACTTTATTTCTTTCAAATTCATTTAACTCTTCCTGCATTGCTTGCACCCAAATAACATCTTGAAGAGCTTCTTCCACTTTCTTTGGATCAGTCTGAGATAGAAAAGAATGATAGAGACATTCATTTGAAGTTGCAGTTCTAGTTCTGACACCTGCTTCAGGATCTCCAATGATTAAGTCAGGTGTGTGTGCTTTAGTCCACTTCCTTGCAGATGGAAGTTGATCTCTACGAAACTGGATCCTCCCTTATGATCCATGTTGTCTCCATCAGCATTTTCTGATGCTCCCCCTGTAGTTATGCTCTCTGAGACTTCAGAATTTGAATTTGATTTTTCAGGAGTTGAAGAATCAGAGCTTCCGGAATTATCAGAATTTGGCTCATCAGAACCAGATGAATCAGAACTTGAAGAGCCAGTAATAGGTTCTGATGCTTCTCGAGAGTCTTGAGATGTGGTAGGATCTTCAGCTTGCTCCCCCTGGACAGGTGCATTTTCCTTTAGAGTTGTTAACACAGTTTCAATGACATCAGAACTTAATCCATCAGAACTTACAGGATTAGAATTTTCAGGATCAGAAATTAAATCTTCATTCTCAAATCTCAGTTGATCATGATCATCGAAATCTTCAAGTCCAGTAATCTTCTTATCATCAAAAGAGACATTGATAGATTCCATGACAACTCTTGTTCTTAAATTGTAGACTCTGAAGGCTTTTGTGGAAAGTGGATATCCAACAAAAATTCCTCCATCAGCTTTTAGATCAAATTTTGACAGCTGCTCAGGATGAGTCTTAAGAACAAAACACTTACAACCAAATACATGAAAGTATTTCAGATTTGGCTTCTTCTTCTTCACCATTTCATATGGTGTTTTTCCATGCTTGTTTATGAGTGTAGCATTTTGTGTAAAACAAGCAGTCTGCACAGCTTCAGCCCAAAAATAGGTTGGTAGCTTTGCTTCATCAAGCATTGTTCATGCAGCTTCAATGAGAGTCATGTTCTTTCTTTTTATAACTCCATTTTGCTGTGGAGTTCCAGGTGCAGAAAATTCCTGTTTGATTCCATGATCTTTGCAGAACTCTTCCATGATTGAATTCTTGAACTTAGTGCCATTATCACTCCTTATTATTTTAACAGAATCTTTGACCATCTTATCCAGTTGTCTGACATGATCAGTTAGAGTAGATGCAGTTTCAGTCTTCTTGTGAAAGAAGTACACCCATGTGTACCTTGTGAACTCATCCACTATAACCATAGCATATTTCTTCTTTGCAATAGACATGACATTGACTGGACCAAATAGATCAACATGCAGCAGGTGATAAGGCTCAAGAATTGATGACTCAGTTTTGCTCTTGAAGGAAGATTTTCTTTGTTTTGCCTTCTGACATGAATCACAGAGGCCATCAGGAGCAAATACTATTTTTGGCAGTCCTCTCACAAGATCTTTCTTTACAAGCTCATTTATATTGGTGAAATTTAAATGAGAGAGTTTCTTGTGCCAATTCCAGCTTTCTTCAATTGATGCTCTACTCAACAGACAGAATGCAGAACCATCAGTACTTGTTGAAAGTCTGGCTTCATAAATGTTACCATGCATGTATCCTTTCAGAACCACTTTGCATGTTGAAATACTTAAAACTTCACAGTGTTCTTCAAAGAAATCCACATGATAACCTCTGTCACAGATTTGACTTATACTCAACAGATTGTGTTTAAGTCCTGAGACTAGATCTACTGATTCAATGATGACATTCCCAAAATTGATCTTGCCATATCCCAGAGTTTTCCCAATATTGCCATCTCCATAAGAAACTCATGGGCCAACTTTCTCCACAAAGTATGATAGCAGGGCTTTATTTCCAGTCATATGTCCTGAACATCCATTGTCCAGAACTAGGATGTTCTTCTTGTTGCCCTGCAATCACAAAGACCACTAAAGGTTAGTTTTAAGGACCCAGACTTGCTTGGATCATTTGGCCTTTTTAAGTTTGTTAACATTTGCAGCGGATTTAACATCAGAGTTTATGCTAACATTTTTCTTATAAGATTTTACAGTATCAGACTTTGCATCATGCTTTACACTACAAGGAATTAAAGTAACTTTCTTCAAAGAAGGTTTTATCTGATAATAATCATAGTACAAACTATGATATTCCTTACAAGTATAAATGGAATGCCATATACTATCACAATGAAAACAAGGATTTTGTGGCTTAAACCTAACAGACTGACTCTTAACTCCTGACTTTGAAGGTAAGGAGTTTATATTCTTATTCTTCCTGTAAAAAAAAGCAAGATGGTTAGAGTTTCCACAGTTATTGCATTTATTTCTAGGAGCATTAGGAACAGGCATATAATTGTTACTTTTATTCACTTCTTCCTTTCCATTCCTATTTTTCCTAGCTTCATTTACCTTGTTTACACTGGTAATCTCTTCCAGCTTATATTTAAGCTACTTCTTTGTCATTAAGCCTATGTTAACTTCAGTTGGTTTATCCTGTTCTAATTTGTCAGAAGTTGACTCTGCTATCACTTTTGTCTCAATATCATTCATCTTTTCAGAATCAGACTTTACAGTTTTAGCTACAAATTTAACTGGATTTACCTTTGGCTTAGTAGTCTGTTTAACAATAATTAGCTTAACTTGTTCAGTTCCTTTTTCACTTTTCTCATCTCCATAACCTAAGCCCTCTTTCCAGTTTCCACTACTGAGTATATCCTGAGTTGTTCTGCCAGAGTTAGTCCAAGTCCTGATAATCTCTCTCTCCTTTTCTAACTCAGTTTTTAGAGATTTATTCATTTTTAGCACTTCATCTCTCACATAGAAAGCATCATCTCTATCCTTCTGAGTTTGATGGAACATAACTAACTCTTTTTCTAAATAATCATTCCTCTTTTTAAAAGAAAGATTTTCAGAAGTTAATCTTTCACATGTTAAAGTTTGATCTCTATAGCTAATAAACATGGTTTTAAGATATAATCTCAACTCAGTAATATTATCAGTATGAAAGGCATAAGTTGTTTGAGGTACCTTTAACTCAGCAGCATCAGAACTGCTATCAGCATTTGCCATCAAGGCATAGTTCTCCTCATCTTCAGAATATGAGGTGTCTGTCCAACTTTTCTTCTTTGTGACAAGTGCCTTGCCTTTGTCACTCTTTCCTTTCTTGCATTCAGGAGATATGTGACCTTTCTCACAACAGTTGTGGCATTTGACATTTGAGTAATCTCCTATGTCAGACTTTCCTCCTTTGCCTTCAGATTTTCTGAAGACCTTCTTATCTGAACTTCTACCTTTCCTGGAAAACTTCTTTCCTCTTCTGAATTTCCTGTATGTTATCTTTGTGATACCCTTCACCATAAGAGCACACAGCTTCATCATCTCTTCATCAACATCTACTTCAGGTAGACTTTCAGTTTCTGAATCATCGTCATCAGAACTTGATGATTCTGAATCAGACTTTATGATGAGAGCTTTTCCTTTTCCTTTCTTTGAGACAGCCACTTTGGGGGATTCCTCCTTAGCATTAAGAACAAATGTTCTTGACTTTCTCCCATGTCTCTTGCTTCTTTGATCCATCTCAAGTTCATAAGTCTTGAGCATTCCATAAATTTCATCAAGAGTAGTTTCATCAAGAGCATAGTTATCTCTTATAATAGTAGCTTTCAAATCCCAACTTTCAGGAAGAGCTAAAAGGAATTTAGATTTGAATCTTCAATGTCATATTCCTTGTCCACCAGTGATAAATCATTCAAGAGTTTGACAAACCTGTCATATAAGTCAGTTAATGACTCATCACTTTTTGAGTCAAAGTGCTCATACTCTTGAGTAAGTATAGTCCTCCTGTTTTTCTTGATTACATCAGTTCCCTGACACCTTGTCTCCAAAGCATCCCATATCTCCTTTACAGTCTTGCATTGTATTACCCTATTTGACATGACATTATCAATGGCACTATGCAGCAAATGTCTTATCTTTGCATCCATGGCAATAGATGAGATATCTTCAGCTGTGTATTCACTTTTCTCCTTTGGTATGGTCTTTGCTGGCTGATCTGCAACTACAACAGAGAGCTTGGCTGGCTTATGCGGTCATTCATTAATTCTGTCAAGGTATTCTGGATCTGTAGCTTCCAGAAACATAGCCATCTTCACTTTCCATATGGGATATTCAGACGGTCTCAGCATGGGAACCCTGATAATCTCATATCGACTATGGGTTTGAGTCTTTGGAGTTTCTTCAGTTTTAGCGGGCTTGGTTGGATTTTCTGCTTCTTCAGACATGATTTGTTTTGGATCTTTACTGTATGTGTATTAACAGATAGGCTCTGATACCACTTGTTAGGTCATACAACACTGTAAAAGGGGGTTGAATACAGTGTAGAATACAATCAAATCGATTTAAAACACAAGTAACAGAAAACAGATGTATTCGATATAACAAACTCTGTTACAATGGAACTGTTCTCTCTCAGTGATGAACAAATATCACGAGAGCTGCTAGGTTACAATTATATGATCTTCTCGATGATCGTAACTCTTTTAGAGTAAACCTATGTTTGTGTTTATATAGACACACAGTTACAAGATAACTTCTAGTTTATATGGAATATAATTCTGTCTCCTAAAATATATCAACCAGATATCTTATAATTCTTCTAGTCCTCGAACTCTTTCCTTGCATATCTTCTTCTTGTATTAGTCTCTATCTTATTTCCTGTAAATCAGCTTCCTTCCTTAACTGTAAGTCCTCCAGTACTTAAGTTCTGACATCCATTTTCTGATATTATCTTCTGATAATCTAAGTTCTGATATCCTTAAGTTCTGACTTCTAGTAAGTCCTGATTACAATAAGTACTGATATTTCCTGTTTATTAAGATCTGAGAACTAAACATGAAACATATTAGACATGACATCTCAAATATATTCAACAACAGTGAAATTCATAATTATCCCGATAGGGTTTTTGTGTTTTTGGTGCTCTTGGAATCAACTCAATCGTTGGAGGTGTTAGGATTGATTGTTTTTGGAGTTTAAGTAACCAAAACAAAGCTTGAATCAACAACTTTCTGTTCGTACCAATCGATTTCGCAAAGGGTAATTAAATCGAAAAATACGATTTTGTTCTTAACCTTCGAATTTTGGGGGTTTCAATATATTGATTGTTTGATTGTTTGATCAATATAAGTAGTTTTATCTGTTAATTTAGAGTCGATTCATGTATGAATTTCAATTGTTTATTTATGGGTTGTGATAAGTCGAGGTTTTGGATTTTATTCGATTTAAATTTGATTTTCTGGATTATATAAGTATTAATCATTTGTTTTGATCATGTATATAGATTAAGCATATTCATAGCTTTATTTTCGTATGTAGAACGTTAAATTTGGTTGAGGAATCGCGGAGTTTGGTTTTGGCTAGGAAAGGTACGAAGTTGTCGGCGTTAATGGAGTTTTTGGCCGGATTTTTCGGTGACGAGTCTGACGGTTGATTCTGTGATCATGTGCGTGTTTCTGGGTCATTGTTATTGTAGTTTGAATCGGAAAAATGCTCCAAGGCGATCTGAATTGCTATTTCGGGACTTGTCCGAATCCGACGAAGTCGACGGTTTCTAGGTAAATCCCACATTCCGGTCGATCTTCGACCTGGATCCGACTGAGTTCTTGGCAACCCATTTTATCAGCCAAGCAATCCGGTTTTGATCCCTTTTTGGCCCAAATTCCTTTTATTAAACTATTTGTATGATTTATTTTATAAAAATGAATTAAAAATCCTATTTAATTTCAAAAAAAATTGGTTTTAATTTAGAAATTAATTTAGTTAATTATTTTAAATAATTAACTGAATTATTTTAATTCCAGAAAATTATTTTCATTATTATTTTCAAAAATTCAAAATTTGATTTAATTATTTATAATTTATTTTAGTTAATTATCTATTGATTTAATTAATTGATTAATTTATTTAATCAATTAACTTTATTTGTAAATGGATAAATAAAATGTAATTATCTATAATTAAGCCAAATAATAATTTAAAAATCATTTTGAGCTTTTAAAAACTTTATAAAGGTATTTAAAATTCAATTAATATTATTATTAATTAGATTATTCTTATTTTATTCGTAATAAATAGACCGTTCATCCGTTTAATACGAAACGAACGCGTCTATACTCAGAAAATTATTTCGCTTTCATTAAAAATACTTTCGAGACATAAAAATTTTTTATTTCGAAAGGTCGCTTGATTTTGTAAACGTTTCTTAGTCGCATAACTATCAAATAGTTGTATTTTGACTCGATTTCATTTCTAAACGTACCAAGTCGAACGTTGTGATAAATTGAGTTATATGTTATATGAATTATGTGCTATGTGGAATAGGTGCATACATGTTATATGAATTATGTGTTGGTAAGAGTGTTAGAAAACTGGTTTAATCGTATCTTCTAATCTGTAATTCAGATTCGGACGAAACGAAAAGTGATTAAAAGTTTATATTCTCTATTTTGATATTTTGTAATAAAAGGAATAAGTCGGAAATGTGAATACATGGCATCGGATATGCATAATGTGATTATGTGTGATCTGAATAGGTATTAATTGACGATTATGTGAAGTATATGTTTATTGCTTGCGTTAAGAACGTGATACGTGAATTAAGTAACATAATATAGTGTTTAGATTGATATTGGAATTCAGTTTGATTGGTTGGTTGTGGATTGAAATAGAATAACAGGGGGATAATCTAATAAATAGACGGGATAATGTCAAATTTTTGATATAATCTGTACTCGTAATGATTTATAGAATATTATGTTTAAAATGGTTTGATTGTAAGATAAAGTCAAAGCATGATTATGTGTTAATTGATAACTGGTAAGTCAGAAAGGTTATATAGGTTGACTTGTGATTATGTGTTAAGTGTTTGTCGGTATACGTGATATGTATATGCGATGGGGGTATAGATACGGGGTTTGATAGTTATAAGCTAATGTCGATAGACAGTTTAGTGATTTTAGTATTGTGATATTCTCGTAAAGGATCTGGACGAGACGTGCAATATCGAAGACGTACAGAAGTTCAAATGATGTCGCAAAGCGAATAAGGAATAAGGTGTGAAAGCAACAATGTGTGGTGAATAAGAGTATAGTCAGAGGTTATCCGTGAGTTACAATATGCATAGATTGTGGAATATGAAGTATGAGATTGAGCTGTGAGTTTGGTATCGGATTTAAGGCAAGTTCCTAAATCCTTTCTTATCTATGTTGCAAAGATTTGATATCTCTTTCTTGATTGTGATATTATGTTTTATACGGTGAACCGCACCTGGGAAACCTTACTTCTAAAAATAAAACCCATGAATTCTTTCTACCTTCAAGATCTGAACAACCAAATATTTATCTAATGCTACTGTACCACTTCAATGTCACCAGATACATTTCATTCATCGAATACACACCCTTTGCATACCTAATTCCTTTTAAGGAATACTAAACCCTTGTTTTTACAAAGTTGAAACTCTTTCATGCAGGATTTTATTATCAAATGCAATGTTGATTTAGTTAAATGTTTTAACAACTGTTGATTATGATTAAGTTTACGAATATGAATGTTTTATTTTAATTGAATTATTAGAATTGGATTGATTTTATAAAATATATGGACCAGATACGTGGTCAATTGTAGGTCAAAGTGTGTTTTGGATCCAGTATAGAGAACACGGTTGTGTGCCATGTTCGGGGTTAATGTGTGACTGATCAGCAACCTAACATTGATTTTAGTTAAAATGAGATAAGTCCATTTCTATAATTCTTTCGAATGATTGAATTTCCTAGTTTTCAATTGATTCAAAGATTGATGAATCTTTTGTTTAATACCCTGAGCTTATGAACTCTTGATAATCTATTGTTGTTGTTATATTGGTACTTGCTGAGCATTGTTGCTCACCCTTGCTTTTCTTATAACCATTTCAGAAAGGCTAAAGATAAGTTGCTCGAGTTCAATAGCTAAGGTTATGAGAAGAGTAAGAATGGTTAAGTTATCCAAAGGTCAAAGAAGGTATCCAGGGAATTGGAGAAGGAAGATTCAAGTTAGAGTTGGTTATAGAGATTCAGTGGTAAATCGGGTTTATAAATAAAATGGTAGTGATTCTTCTTGTCGAAGATGACTTGTCATTGTAAGAGATGTTATTGATTAATAATAGTGGTTGATTCTAATTTCAATGTTGTAACCTGTATGCAGTCCTGTTTTTAGGGGGTTAAACTGTTTTCTTTTAAATTCTTTTCAAATGATCAGGTTTTAAATTCCTTGGTTTATATTTTCTTTTAAAAAATACAGGGTTTTAAAAGTATTTTAAAAAAGTGTTTTTGTGCGGTGACGTCAAATCCAGGCCCCCGAATTTGAGGGACGTCACACAATAAAAGATGTTAAACCACCTGTAGCTAACCCATGCACTACAACCCAAACACTTCCTCAAACCAATCCACCTCGGGTACCTCCCAAAAGACGCATGTTTTAAGAAGGAAGAAACCAGCAAAAGCTGATGCTAAGGTTATTATTTCAATTGAGAACCCACAGGACATTATTGTCCATTCTTCTAGGCCTTCTGGTCAAAGAGGTAGTGTTGTAAATGCTGATGTAGCACAAAAAAACAAGCTTCTCATTCTTCTAAGCCTTCAGACCTTGTTAAGAGAAAGCTTGTACTTGTTGATTCAGAATTAGATGATGAGGACAATGCTACCTTATCATCTAAATTCAAGAAGTTAAATCCCGATTCTACTCAGAGTCCAGTTGTATATTCAACTGATGAGGGCGGTGATGTTGTTCAATATGATTCAATTCCGAGACTAAGGATTAAGAAGAAGAAATTGGTCAAATCCTACATTACTCAAAGTCTGATGCAGATCAAGAAAGAAATTGATGAGGAGACACAAGGTGCAACTACTGGTACTGATTAGTGGACTAGCCAAATTTCTGATGAACCTATGAAAATTACTAATTTTTCAGTAAAGAAGAAAAGAGTAAAGGATATCACTCATGAGCAAGTGGAGGAATCTATCAAGAGGCTGCAGAAACAAAGATTTTTTTCCTGGATCAAGCACATAAGAACTGTATCTCAAAGGGATATAGCAGCTACTAAAAATTCTGATCCTATCACACAAGAACCTGTACTTCAAAGTAGTACAACAGACTTTATTCAAGTAGAGCCTCTTGCTGAAAATTCCATTGAAGAATGGCATGATATAACAACTGCAAAGATAACAGCTGAAGCTGCCAGAATCAAAGACATCTGCAAGTATTTAGAAAGGAACACTTCAAAGCATAGAGCTGGTTTTCCATTTGTAGCAGCTCAGGAGTTAGAAACTGAGGAGAGGAGTACACAAGAACCTGAATGTCAACATCCAGTTGGAAAATCTTTTTTTGGCTTCCCCCGTCAATTCCTTTGAGTTTCGACCCACAAGAACCAATACCTCAAAGTGGTAATGAAGGCTTAACTCCTGATCAAGTTGTCTTAGCAGTTGATTCTGAAGTGAAGATACATCATACACCTACATCAGCTGAACTTCTCTCAGTTCGACCTCTGGATGTCTACAAAGAAGCTGACCCTTCAGAAACACAAGATATAAATATTGATTTATCTTTATCAGCATTTACTTTAAATAGTGATTCTTAATTATCAGCATGTACTATAAATCCCGATGATATGAATATGATTAGACATTTACAAAGGAATACCTCTAGTCATAGGATCATAGAAAATTCTTATCAGCCGCTTCTTATTTCTGTAGGACAAACTTATTTGAGCCTTTCATAGGAGAATGAGAGAAAATATTTAGAAAAAATAAATTAAAGAGATGCGGAATCCTTACCCGACAAAAGGAGAGGTAGATGAGTGTCAGAAATTAGTTAATCCCTGTGAGGAAACTCTGACTATTAAAAGTCATGAGATGAGCTGCAGTCCACTCATATCTCTATTTCATCCACTACAACAATCCATGTTCTTGTTGGAGGACAGTCCACTCATTCTATAGCTCCACCATCTATTATTTTCCTTGTCACTGTTGTTGATGTAAATGCAAGACAGTCCATTCAAGATGAACCCATCATTACAGAATCACCACAACACTCCACTGGTACTGAGGTTCTGGAGATAAATACCGAGGCTCCACCTCACATGTCCACTATTATTGAAGATCTGGAATTAAATGCCGATGACATGGCAGTTTTTGAAGCAACTGATTCTCATACACCTCCAATTCCTGATGATTTACTAAATATTGATGCTGGAGATGAAGTAGCTCAGTTTGTACAAGAGCCAGTTGTTGGTGATGAATCTCTACATCGGAGTGAGTCTCATGGTGTAGAGAATGTTAATGTAGATTTAGATCCCGATGAGGATCTTGATGAGCTTTTCTTTCTCGAAGACATGCCTAGACATGAAAAGCAAAGAAGATTAGCTGAGCTTGATTCTAAGAACAATAAGAAGTTTTCTGATGCAGAATGGAATTCTAACTGGAAGGATGCTTCTTATCCTATCTCTGTTGTAAATGCTTCTCAACATCTAGAGATAGCAGAGCAGAGTATTGCAAATCTTGATATTCTGACACATCTCAAGGCTTCTACATTATTGGTCAAATCAGTTCTGTACACTTAGTCTCAAGCTAATACTCAAACTGATAAACTTAAGTAATCCTTTCTTGAAACCAAGCTGACCACAACCAAGGAAATACAGAAGCAATTAGCACCTATCATTGCTAGAAAAGATAAAATGGAAGCCAACCATGTTAAGTTGGAAGCTACTCAAGCTAAACTATCTAGTCAATTGGATGAGGTACAACAGTCTATGGAGCCCATTATTTCCCTCCTACTTGGTGATGATGTCAAAAAGGGGGAGAAAGTGTTGAAATCCAAATGCAAGCAGCTCCAGTTAAAAGATGCCGATGACAAGGATGGTACTGATGTTGGTGGTGATGGTAAGAAGAAGGAGCTTGTTTCGAGGAAACAAGGTGGAGATCTAATTAGTTCTAGTGGTACATCTAAAACCACTAGTCAATATAGACAAGGTGGAGGAAGAAGGAGATCTGGAAGACAGGTCTCAAAGACTGTGCAAAGTAAAGAACTGACTGTGGCTAAATCTCAAACTCTAAAAGTCACAAATGCTGATGAAGACCAAGGCATTCTGGAGATAGAAGTTGGTGTTGAAGTAAGTTAGTATCTACAAACTCTCAAAGTAAAAGGCAAGAAAATAACTCTATCCTACAAGGACCCAAAGATTTAAGTTTTTAATTCTAAGATAAGTAGAAGAATATTTGAAAGAGAAAATTCTGGAGTTGACATGGAACAGCTTAGGCTTTTGGAAGAAGAATACAAATCTTTGAAGTCAGCAAATGCTGATGCTGTCTTACCTTATAAATATATTCCTGATAGCAGACCTACAAAGGTTGTGGTAATCAAGGAAGTCAGTCAAATTGATATTGAAGGGCCTTTAAGGTCTCAAGCAATTTTAATGTTGACAGGAGTTATATGGGGAATGAGAAGATTGGTGAAAAGTCAAAGCCAAAGCTTAAAGCTAAGACCAAGAAGAAATCAACATCTAAGAGTTCAAAATTACGAACACTGATAGATCCAATATATTCAGTAGTTGCAGCTCATGATGATGCTGATGATCAGAAGATACAAGAAGAAGAAGCCAAACAGATTCACAAAAGAAAAAAGATGATTCCTGGAGCTGATTGGGCTAAGAAATTGAAGTTAACAAAAACCTATGACAATGCTCAAGTTGTAGAAGAAACAAATGCTGAAGCTCAACCACTCACAAACTCTGATACTACTCAAGTTGTTGACATTTCAAGTAAAATGCAAGCTGAAGTCATAAATCCTGATTCAGAGGACTTAAACTGTGATATGCCAGAATTAACCTTTGAAGAAAAGAAGAACCTATTATGGGGAAGCAAGACACCGACACCGGTAAAAGATTCTTCTGAGACTATCGAAAAGATTTATAGTGGAAATTCTTAGTCTAGAAGATATGGTAGAAGAAGTCGCTCGGGTCTTCCAAATGTTGATTCTTTTATTGCTGATGCTCTGATTCTAGGGAAACCTGAAAATCTGACAGAGATTGGTGATAACACAAAGCTTGAAGATTTGAAGAAAATTAAATCAGTTCATATTGTGAATGATCTAGTTGGTGAAAAGCAGATCTATTTTCTGGAAACTAGAAGAAGGTTGAGGCTCACTCAAGAGCATTTGAAGAATAAACCATGGCAGGAGTTGGAATTCATCACTAATTTACTCAAGGTATTTAACTCTACTACTGCTAGATGGTCTAAATTTTTGAAGAACTTAATACACATGAAGTAGAGAGGAATGACATACAAGTCCAATTATATTCCAAAATATATTCATGAATCTGGAAATGCTGTTGATATGCCTACTGGAGGAGCCAAAGTGGTTAAGTCTCTAGGAAGAGAAGTTCTCACTTTTAATCCTGATGGAAAGAAGATTGGATTTCTGGAACTGGATGATTTGGCACTTGAAGAATCAAATTTACATGACCTCAAAGCAGTAGTTTATCAGAATGATGAATCTACGGAAGAGCTCAAGGATATCAAACAACAAATGCAAATATATGTAAATATTCTTGAAAGACAACTACTCAATAAACTCCTTGACTGAAAATAAAGTTAGAAGCACTGACTGTAAATTATTATTTGGTTGAATTTCATGCATTTAGATAGTTTTGACATCATTAATTTAGAACTTGTCCATATTTCATAATGCACAAGTTGGGGGAGATTGTTAGAAGAAATTGATGATATCGGCACATAAACTATCAGCGTTTATTATCAACATTTGATATCAGACTTTAGTAGAAGGTGATGTCATCAGCATTTGTCATCAATATTTGCTGATCAGTAAATGACATCAGTATTAAGTCATTACAGCTAAAGATTAGGAGATATCGAAGATAGAAAGAGTTTGCAGAATTCAAGTCGGTGAAGGACTTTACTTCTAGTAGCAATCAAATTAAAGATATGTTTTATGATTCCTTATTGTAATAGAATATGATTCCTTATTTGATTGTGTAGTTGTCCGGTATATAAGCACAAATTAGGTTAACACTTTATATGCCGCATATTGATATATCTTTTGTGTAATCTAGCAGCTCTCAAGGATATCTGTTTATCCTTTGAGAGATTAGTTTTTAATCAATTTTTATCAATCAATAGAAAATTGTTTATCCTGTGGAGTGCTTAAATCGATTTATCTGCATAAACTGTATTCACCCCTCTACAGTTTTATTAATGACCTAACAAAAGATATTAGTTCATTACGAATAAAATTAAAAAAATAAGTATAGAGAAGATCATATTAATAAAAATATCATATTAATAAATTATCTGTTAGAATTTTTTTCAAAGTACCTAAATTACCGAAAGTATTATAAAAATGCAGTGTGATCTTATATTCAACTAAAAATGCAATCTTTGTAACCTTATACACAATTTCGGGTATCATATGCATTCTCGTATGCAACTTTTATCGTATTTTTTTAAAAAAAATTAAAAACATGTGTATTTTTGATAAATTTTCTATTTATAAATATTATAAAATATTAAATTACAAAAAGTTCCTAAGCATAATGCATTTTTAACTATTAGTTCCGTCAGTTAAACATTGGTAAATAATTTTAATTGAAAATTTGAAACAACTAACTGAGCAGAAAATAAAATTACTGCTGTAATATAGAGTGGTGACCTTAAATGTCACTTTGCGGTAAAAAATGATCCAAAATGTCACTTCTAAAAATAATGGCCCAAAATGTAATTTAGACAAAAAGTCCAAAACGCTACTCCCTCCGTCCCAAAATACAAGTGTCTTTGACTTTTTACGCGTATTTTAAGGTGAATAAAAATAATAGCTCCACAAATTATTTTTAATTTTTTTAAAAATAAAAGTATACATGTTAAATTTTAATTTAAAAAAAAATATGCGGAGTTATGATTTTTATACATTAAAATAATCGTAAAAAATCAAAAAAACTTGTATTTTGAAATAAAGGGTGTACATCGTATATTGGTATGCACTTTTTTTTAATATGCAAAACCTGACATAGAGTTGAGTTTTGGCACCAAATGACAAACGCTACATTATTTAGTGTTTTGACATTATAACGGTTTAAAAAAGGAAGTAAAACGCGACATAGCGTTTTAGTTTGTTTTCCAAATAATTCACAATTTAATGTGATGAAGTGAAATTTTAAATCATAATTTATTGATTTGAAATTTTTGAACCATTTTTAATATACATTTTGATCTATTTTTCCTTAATTTACTAATTTTTTTATTGAGCGTCTTAGGTAAAATAAATTAATCCGGTTAATCCTCACAGTCAGTAGTAGACAACTCTCTCTGAAGTCTGAGCAGTGCCCAAAATAAAACAAAAACCCCATTTTAAAACCCTCTTTATTTTCTTCTGTGAATCTTCAATCCTTAATCTTGTTAAAACCCCCAACTTTTTAACACCCCACTTGGCTATTATCAATGTCTGTATACATCAATCTATATATACACGCTTGCAACATTTACGTTTTAAGAATTTGGGGAAAAAGGTGACAACTTTTGGTTAAAGATTCATTTGGGCTCATTAAAATCTTGATTTTAGAATTATTTTTTGTTGTTTTATAACTTGTCTTGTTTGTGAATTTGATATATTTTCATTGTTCTGTTGCAGCCTTATAGTCCATTTCTTAATAATTAAAATCATGGTTTTTTTGTATTTTTAATAGTATTGAATCAACTGTGAATGCCACCTAACTTATTTTTGTAAATGCTGATGATGATTGATGAATTGGAATTAGACATAAAAATCCATTTTTTTTTACTAATGGGCCTTTTTCTGATTCACTGCCCTTTTCTCGATTTTGAAATATGTTCTTAAGTGTAGCAAACTGGCAATGCTTAAAAATGGCTAGAAGGTAGGTTCACCGCCTGGCTGATTTTTAGAACACTGTACTGAATATACAATCCTGCTACTCCTGTGTTTTATGGTTATGTTTTATTAGTGTGTTTCTGATCGGTATGCGTATACTTGTAGGTTCTAGACTAATGACAAGATGCTCTCTATAAAGATGTAATTTTTTTTGCATATAGAATGGAGCTCCGTGGGTATCTGAAAATTTGAGCTCTCCAAGTACTGCTAAGGATGGAATGGAAGAGGTCTGCACGCATAATGCTTCATGCTTGTAAGTTGCTTTTGCGTCTACTTATAATTTTCTCAACAAGTATTTTTTTTGCGTTGATTTTTGGTAGCTTGCTGTTATATTTATTTTAGGACTGCCTTTCTTTTTGCAGCTTGTTCCTTTGGATGTTCTCTCTTCTCTCTACCAATTATTATTTGCTTAAGAAAAAAAAAGTGAGCAGAGCGTAAATAATAAATTTATTCCCTTTCTTTTTGTCTTGCTGGAGATGCTGAAGGCTGCTTTTGTCATCTCATTATCACATTATAATTCAACAATCTTGTTAAAACAAAAACCCCATTTTTAACCCCTCTTTTCTTCTGTGAATCTTCAATTCTTCACTAATCTTGTTAAAGACCCCAACTTTTTAACACCCACTTGGCTATTATCAGTGTCTGTATACATCAACATCTATATATACACGCATGCAACATTTACAGTACAAGATTTTGGGGGAAAAGGTGAGAAATTTTTGGTTAAAGGTTCATTTGGGCTAATTATAATCTTGATTTTAGAATGATTTTTGTTGTGGGTTTGATTTTTAACTTTTCTTGTTTGTGAATTTGATATATTAGATATATTTGTTATTGTTCTGTTGGAGCCTTACAATCCATTTCATTGATTGTAGCCTTATGTTACATATATCATGGTTGTTTTATGTTTTAAAAGTATTGGATTCAACTGTGAATTCCACACAACATTTTTTTGTAGATGCTGATGATGACTGACGAATTGAAATTATATATACCAATATAAATTTTAAGTAACCAGTCGCACTAAAACCTTAAGGTGTTAGAGGAAGGCCCGAACAGGATCTTATACTCTTTAACACTCCCCCTCAATCGTACGATACTTTTCGCTACGATTGACAACGACAAATGCAACCGATACCAATACCAATATCAACAAACAATATTTAAATTAAATAAATGGGGGTGGGAGGACTCGAACCCGAGTCACTCCCTAAACCGAGCTCTGATGCCATGTTAAGTAACCGGTCGCAGTAAAACCTTAAGGTGTTAGAGAAAGGCCCGAACAGGATCTTATACTCTTTAACAATAAAAAACCTTTTTTTTTTAATTTTTTGATGGGGGACTTTCTCTGATTCACTGTCCTATGTTCATTACTGAAGCAATGTTTATGAATCTGTAGAAGGTAGGTTCACCGCCTAGCTGATTTTTAGAAAACTGTACTGAATATGCGATACGGGTACTCCTGTATTTTCTGGTTATATTCTATTGGCGTGTTTCTGATCGCATCGGTATGCATATTCTTGTAGATTCTAGACTAATGACAAGAATACAAGATGCCTGCCCTCTATAAAGATGTAATTTTTCTTGCATATTGAATGGAGCTCGGTTGGTATCTGAAATATTAGCTCTCCAAGTAAAGCTAAGGATGTAATGGAAGAGGTCCGCCCGCATCTTGCTTGTAAGTTGGTTTTGCTTCTACTTATAGTTCACTCAACAGAGATTTTTTTTTTTTGCATCAGAAATGATGGGATTATTGTCATGTTTTTTAGGTTTGCTGTTATTTTTGTTTCAGGACTACCTTTCTCTTTGTGGGTTGTTCCTTTGGCTGTTCTTTCTACCAATTATTATTTGCTTAAGAAAAGAAGAAGAGAGCAGAGTGATAATAAAATCTATGCCTTCTCTTTTTGTGTTGTTAGAGATGCTGAAGGCTGCTTTTGTTACGTCATTATCACATTATTTATTCAATCCAATTGAAATATATTGATTTTCTATATAATTTGTTTTTGGAATTCCGGATGGTCTTGTTCTTGTGTTGTGTTTAAAGTTGCTTTGCATTTTTATGGGTGGGGGTGGTTTTATATTTTCTTGCTTGAACATGTTTGGTAAAATTTCAACTTACAGCTTATGCTACTAATTTATTTTTTTTGCTAAATTCTTCTGCTACTAAATTTACTGCACTTAAATACATACATATAACATTAACAATTCTTCTGTATTGTGTGTGTGTGTGTATCGGTAAGAATACATATGTTAAAAACTATATATATTCATGTACTTCACGGTTATAGTCTTATCAATAAAACCATTATGATCAGTATAAGGAGTGTAAGGAGTGGAATTTGAACCCACGCCCTGTGGGACCTGGACACTGGCCTGGCGCCTTCGATCACTCGGCCATCCTGACTTGTTGCTTACAAGATATACTTTTTCTCAATAAGAAGATACATGACAGAGACAACAAATACTTTTTTTAGCAATATACATGTATATATAAAAGAAAGTGGAGAAGACAAACCTGGTGTGGAGAACTAAGGTGGAGAAGAAGAGGGCGGTATTAAAAAGGAAGAAGTGCAGTTGTTAATGATGTATATCAGAAGGATACACAAACAAAACAGAACCAATAATTTCTAAATTTCTTATTTAGTTATAAAAAAGAAAACACCATAAATAATTTAGAAAATATGTGTCAGCATTGTTGTGTTGTCACGGCGGTCGACTAGTCTGTTTGAGAAAGTCGTCTGGAGAGCTCGACTTGCGAATTGTCGACTAGTCTGTCGACTTGGTTGGTTGACTTGTGCAAAATCCAATCATAATTTAAAATAAAAAAAATTCTAAAAACAGACTCAACATCAACAACAATCAACATGCTAATTTCAACTTATATATCTTTGTGTGGGTGTGTTTATGTATGTATAAATTGATTAATACGGAATATACATGTAGTATAATCTATTTATATATTTGTATAGCCGGCTTATCGATGTGAGTATATAAAAGGGAAAAAAGATATGTTTGTGTTTAATATATCTATTTTGTGATTGATATACATACGAGCATGAGAATGTTAAACTTTTGTTCTGGGAAACCACATATATAAGATATATATATATTATATATTATTTATTTAATTATTATTATTATTTTGTCGACTATGACTATTCGACTAGTCGACAAGCTGGACCTCCATCTACTCGACTCGACTTATCGACTTGACAACCATGTATGCCAGTGTCAGTAGTAGTATTAACTTTGGTACGTGGTGACAGTAACCTGGATTATTCGGTATTGTCATACATGTTCACACGTGTAAATACATCAGTCTTCCAGTCCTCTTTTCCTTATGACATTCCCCTGTCCTCCGTCTTGGGTGTCCGCACTATGTTTACCGTCATCTGCACTATAGCTTCTTCCATTCCTTATTTCAGCTTTGTTTTAATTGCTTAGATAAGTTTGTTTTGTAGCGTGGGGGGATATAAAGTGCTTTCTCCTGCAGTAGGGTAAGGATAGATTCAATTGAAAAAATATCTTGAAATCAGTGATTAATCATCAGAGAAGAAGTTACAAATGATGAACCCTAGCATCTGGTTTATATAATTGAGGAGTATGTATTAATATGTACGTGGCAAACCCTGACTGCTGTTAGTAGATTAAAACTTTAGAGTTATAATTGACGAGTATGTATTATTATGTATTGATCGTTTTGTATGTTTTGGTTATGTTCTATTAGTTTGTTGCTGATTTGGTATGCGTATACTCGTTGGTTCTAGACTAATGACTTCTTTAAGATGTAATTTATTTTGCATATAGAATGGAGCTTGGTGGAGATCTTGAAATCTGAGCTCTCCAAGTACCGCTAAGGATGTAATGGAAGAGGCCTGCATCATGCATGTAAGTTGGTTTGCGTCTACTTATAGTTTACTCAAAAAATATTACCAAGCACAAATTTATAAAGTTTTTAAAGATGTACCTCCTCAGTTTTCATAATTTAACTTATTAAACAAATGGACATATATTTAATATTAACTATTAAGCACAAAATTTATTTTTAAAATATGATTCGAGTCTAAAGCAATTAGCAAAAAAATTGTCAGAAGTGGGATTTGAACCCATGCCCTCATATGAGGACAGGAACCTTAGTCCCGCGCCTTCGACCGCTCGGCCATCCTGACTACTGTTACTAAATTATTGATTTTGAATATAAATTTTAAGTTATTAAGTAACAAAATGATATAAAATAAATTTAACAATTCAACTTGTAAGTTTGAGCTTGAGAAACAGATATATTTTGAAGATTATTCTGTCTTAGTGCCCTATTGCTCAAAACGTGAACTGTCACAAAAAAATTGTAATGAAATTTGAATACACTCCGTGCTTAGAGGACTAAAATCGAACTCAGGCGTTTGTTATTAGAATACATGCATATAGCATTAAATACATACATATCTATTACTATTATGTAAAAGACGAAATATAAAAAGTTTTGGTACAATACCTGTTTTTTAGTACACGCTGATTTTACCGAATTACCCTTACTTTACTTAAAAGTTTTATTAAAAATTATCAACAATTAAATTCAATTATTAGTAAAAGACTTATATTTTGTAAACACCTCCGTAAAGAGTATTTTTCATCCGCCAACTTACAGAAGTGAAACAATTTTATGTGAATTGCCTAACGAGTACTATCTTCACTGCCTTACTTTGTTGTTTGTAGGATCAAAACAAATGGCATGTCCTTCCTTTCTCCTTTGAGGCAATTTTTACTATTTAATAAGGTATGCGGTCACTTACTCATAGGGGTGTACACGGATCGGGTTGGGCGGGTTGGGAGAATTTAGCAACTCAACCCAATTAGTTCGGGTTTTCAAAATTTCAAACCAACCCAAACCGTTTAAATTTGTAACCCAAACCAATTTGTATACTTCGGTTTGGTTCGGTTTAGATCGGTTTGATCGGTTTATTAAATATACAAAATTAATATAAAAAATTATAATAAAACATAAGGTTTCAAAGTTTAAAACACTTGAAAATAGTTCAAAACAATATTACAATCCTCCATATTGAATAGTCTTAAGCATCTAATTTTCGACATCAAAAGTACTAATAATATTGCTTACGCTTTAAATATTGGAATGAATCATAAATGCAAAAAATATAACACTAATCAAACATCTATTGTTGTTACGAAATGAACTATGAACACGGAGGTTATAAGTTACATTTAGAGTTAGAGATATATGGATCTATGTAAATGGCCTAAACATAATTTTGGATTAACTTATTAGCATGTACATATATATTTTAATCGGGTTGGGTTGGATTGGTTTAAAATTATCGAAAACCATATCCAACCCAATTAAATCGGGTTGACATATTTTCAACCCAACTATATATCGGGTTGAAAAAAATCGGTTTGGTTCGGCCGAAATACGGTCGGTTCGATTTGGATTGGTTGGGTTGGCCAAACCGTGTACACCCCTACTTACTCATATGCATACAAAAAGTATATTCATTAAAACATGTTTATTGTCTTGGTTGGGTTCGAAAGGAACTATTACATAATTGGTTATGTACAAATAATAATTTTATGTGTCTAACGGCTGTCCAACTAATTGTTGTATTCAAATTTGTGATATCGATAAAATTATGCAATTGGATATTGTATCACGTATTGTATCATGTACTGATGTGGTATCGGTCGGTCAATTCTAATTGATATTGAAATTTAATTCCTTTATCAATTTAAATTCTATTTTATATCAAACTCTATATTATTTTAATTAATTTTAAAGTTAACTTTTTTATCAATTTAAATTTGGATTCATACTAAAATTTATGTTATTTTTTATTGATATTGAAACCAACTTATTCTACTAATTTAAATTTTATTTAATTAAATTATAAAACAATCTTTACTCTAAAAATCAAACCAGATTAATTATTATACAATTGAACTATTAAATATATATTATAATGTATACTATACAGTGTTCCAGAAATCGGCCGGATCGCCGATAAATCGGCCGATATATCGGCCAGATCAGTGCTACCGATCTAATTAGGGTGAATCGGGGCATAAAACGGTTTTCTAATATCGGGTCAAAAATCGGGTCAAAATCGGAGAATTAACGGGTCAAAATCGGCGTTCAATCTCACTGATATGATGAAAGAAAGAGATGAAGACATATTCGAGAGCGAGAGATAATGACAGAGAGTCACATCGAGCGATGGTAGATGGTGAAGAGCCGATAGAAGTGAAGTAACTTCTTCCGAAACGGCGGGCAGAGATGGGAGAAGAGAGAGAATTGGGATTTTAATTGAGTAGCTAAGATGAGATGAAGTAGATGTTTGGACAAGGGAACTACGGGGAATATACTTTATTTTATTAAATTAAATATATTTATATTTATTTTTGTGTAATAAGATAGGTAGGGTCATTGTTCCACAAATTCATTCATGTACGTTTTTTTAGGAAACAATCGTATACTTTATCAAACAAATCTAATATAGTGACAAAATAATAAATCTCTTAATATTAAAAAAACTTTTAAAAGTAAAAGTTTAATATATTTGTGTTTATAATAATAATAATCTAATTTGATATGTATTTTATAAAAATAATATTTAAATATATCCGATTTTTTTCCGATTTTATATACTGATAAATCCCCGATTTCCGATAAATCGCAAATCGGTAGCTCAACCGATCTATCTCGATTTCCGATTTCTATAACACTGATACTATATAGATATTATAAATATGTTTATCTATACTATCAAAACATAACATAATTTGTTGCTTTGTATAAGGGTCTCAAGATAAAATAAAATAATTTACACTTTTCATCTGAGTTACAACAAAATTAAATTATTGATCCGGACTAAAATAAAATTTATTGCAATCTAAATTTAATTAGTTGGATTCAGTTAATATAATATAATGTGCCCCATGCTACGACAAAATAATAAATATTATTAATCCATCTGAAAAATTATACTATTGAACTGAGTTAAAAATAAGATATTATACACAATTCATCCGGGCTAAAAAAATATTATACAATTGATCCAAACTAAAATAAAACTAAAACCAACACATAATTCGACCAAATAAAATAAAATCACATATATTATTTATCCATGCTAAAAGAAAATTATCTTATTGAACCGGGAATAAAAATATTAAAATAGAAATAAAAATTATTTGTTAGATTTGGTCGATTCATGGGTCTCGGGTTAAAACACAATAAAGTAAACTATTGCTTCGGAATAAAATAAAAGTAATATCAGACAAAGCATAATTTGTATCTATAATATATTATAACAGACAAAACATTAAAAATTTGGTTGGTCGGTTGGTCATTTGGTCAATTCTAATTCTAATTGATATTAGCTGTCCTTCAATTCTAATTTTAATTGATATAAAAGTCTTATCCAACAATTTAAATTCAAATTTCTATTAAACTCTATATTATTTGATGTTCGAGTCAATTTCTTCTAATAATTTAAATTCTAAATCATATTGACCAATTTAGTTAAACTTTAAAATAAATATTATAGATATCCATAATTATACTATCAAAAGATAATTTGTTGCTCGGTATGACATCGAGATAATACAAAATAATCTACAATTTTCATTCGGGGGTACAACAAATTATATTGTTGATTCGGGTTAAAGTAAGATTTAAAGCAAAATAAATGTAATTAGTTAAATTTGGTTGACATAATGTGCCTCGGTTTAAGATACTATAGATCCTCGCTAAAAATATTATACTATTAAACCAGATTAAAATAAAATAATATATATTTTTCATCTAGGTTAAAAAAAATATTATACAATTTATCCAAACTGCAACAAAATTAAACAAAAATAGAATTCAACCAACTAAAACAAAATCATATAGTTATTTATCCGGACTAAAACAAAATTAAATTATCCTATTAATTTGTGCGTAAAAAAATTAAAATCAAACAAAAAATAATTAATTGAACTTGTTTGTGTAACGGACCTCGAGTTAAAACATAATAATGTAAACTATTAATACGAGATAAAACAAAATCAATATCATATTAAACATAATTCGCATACTTTGATCTGAACTTCAACTTAAATCTAGACTATATTATAATAAACGAAACATTAAAAGTTTGGTTGATCAGTTGGTCGGCCGGTCAATTCTAATTCTAATGATATTAAAGTCAATTTACTCTACGAATTTAAATTATAATTCATATCAAGCTCTATCTATTTATCTATATATCTATACTATACAATACTATATTATACTATTATAATAGACGAAATATTGAAAGTTTGGCAGTCGATCGGTACTTGCTGAAATTATTTAATTACTCTTACTTAATTTTAGTATATTCCAATTCAAATTATATTAAAGTCATTAAAAAATATCTGCTTCTAATTATAATACGACAAGGATTCAATACTTAATTTTTTCAAACACCCAATACCAGGAGGAATGAACCCTGACAGACAAATTATTCCCAGAAATATCAAGAAAAGTAAGATTTCTCAAACTCCCAAAAGAGTTAAGCCCATTATTAGAAAAATAAAAAGCACTCAAACTACTTAAATTAATACGATCAACAATCAAACATTAAACACCTTCTGAGATTAAGAACCTTAAGTCCACTCAAGGTTATCCCAAAACACTCAGGGTGAAAATTGAAAATCTAGAGGTATCTAACTGGGTTGGCTATATATTTTTTTAAACCTATTTAAGGGGTCAGTTTATGAACTTATTTATTTTAAAATTTAATATTATAAATATTATACTTATACAAACATACTTATTTTTTAACAAATATAATTAATAAAATATTAAAATAACAATTATTTAAAACAACTGTGCATCGCACGGGTTTTAAGATAGTACTATAATATATAACCGGAATGTGGTATATTTTGGTTCAATGGTTATCTCCTTATTTTGGTTATTAAAAATAAAAAAAAATAGTGTTATACACATGCTAAACTACTAAATTGCTAAATTACTAGATATAATCTTCTTATCCCTCTAAACTACGACCAATTTGTATCCTACTAAACTACGATCACAGCTCCTTCCTAATTCTTGTATTATTTTTATTATAAATCTATACTTATTATATATTTATATAAATATATTATAATTAATATATGATTGGATAAATAAAATATAAAATTTATTTAAAACGGAACTCGTGCATCGCATGTGATTTAAGCTAGTAGCATTAACAAGTCTTCTGTATTGTGTGTGTGTGTCCGTGAATAATACATATGTTAAAAACCGTATATATCCATGTATATTTCACGGTTATAATCCTATCAATAAAACCGTTATTATCAGTATTAGATTAGCGAAAAAAAGTGTCAGGAGTGGGATTTGAACCCACGCCCCGTGGGACCTGGACCGTGGCCAGGCGCCTTCGACCACTTGGCCATCCTGACTTGCTGCTCACAAGGTATACTTTTTCTGTTTTAAAAGAATATAAAGTCTATAAAAAAAATTAGAAATTTAGAAAGTATGGGTAGTGTACTGACTGTTGAAAAAGTCCATAAACAATTTAGAAATTATGTGACAGTGATGTATTAAATTTGGTGGTACATGGTGACAGTAACCTGGATTATTCTGTATTGTCATATATGTTCACTCGTGTACATACATCAATCTTCCGGTCCTCTTTTCCTTTATGACATTCCCCTCTCCGCCTTGGTTGTCCACCATGTCTTCTCCACTCTTATCCTTCTGTATATACCATATGGTAAAGGAGTCCCACACCAACTGTGTATTTTGTTGTCATGAATGAGGATTTTGATCTCCATATCTCTGGCTGAAGATTTATTGGAGAGCAATTGAAAAAATATCTTGAAATTGGTGATTAGTTCATTAGAGAAGAAGTTACGAATGATGAACCCTAACATCTGGTTTATATAATTGACGAGCGTGTATTATTTTGTATGTGGAAATCCTGACTCTGTTAGTAGAGTAAAAATTTTGAGTTATAATTGATGAGTACGTATTACTATGTATTGATTGTTTTGTATGTTCTGGTTGTGTTCTATTAGTTTGTTCATTCTTGAGAGACTAATGACTTAAATAAGATGTAATTTATTTTGCATATAGAATGGAGCTTGGTTGATATCTTGAAATCTGAGCTCTCCAAGTACATCTAAGGATGTAATGGAAGAGGCCTACATCATGCATGTAAGCTGGTTTGCGCCTACTTATAGTTTACTCAACATATATTACTTTTGCATATAAAACGATGTTGACGTATCGTGGCCGAATTTTCAGTTATGTTATAATTTTTTGGTGGCGTATTTTAATGTTTATCTGGGAATTTTCTTTCTCTATGCGGGTTTGCCCTTCGGATGTTGTTTCTATCAAATTAGTATTTGCTTAAAAAAACAAAAGAGAGAGAGCACGGCATCGTCAGAGGACCGTTAGAGGACCAGAACTCGTTTATATTTACCCATTCCATTGTCATTATATTGTAGTGGTGGGGATTATAAAAAAATTCACGAAAAAAGAGTTAAAAATTATACTATGTGTTTTAGAGTAATAATAAAACAACAAATTCTTAAATTTTTCAAGTCAAACGACAAACCTTAATAAGTTTAAAGTAAGTACCTCCTCTATTTTCATAATTCTACTTATTAAACAAAACCAAACTAAATATACCCAGTTTATCCTACTTAGAGCGGGAGGGTAAGATAACCATGCCCCTATCCTGAAAAATAGGGAGGCTGTTTCCGTGAAGACCCCCGACTTGGTGCATGATAAAATAGTGTCACAAAAGTAAATAATAGTGAAGATGATGAATATTAATACAATAATAAAAGTAATTAAAATAGAAGAGACAAAACTGAGCTCATAATTGTATTCACATCGGACATGGAGGCCGTAAAAGTTTCTACCAAACAGATGTGACTTTTGCTGATGGGGTTTGGAAGGAATGGATGAGTAACCGCCTCAGGTTTTTTCCCGACTGATTAACAATGATCGGGTATTGGCTGCCGTACACACTTCTTAACCAAATGGTTTATCAATTTCAATATCAAGACGAATTGGAACAAGATTATCGGCAGTTGGGATCTCCATTGTGGGTTGTGTTTTGAATCTTATAAATTGTTGTAACTTATGAAAATGACGATTAGAGATGACAAATATTATTCTACTTATTAAACAGATGGAAATAAATTGAATATTAACTATTAAGTATTAAGCCCATAATTTATTCTAAAAATATTATTCGAATCTGAAGCAATTAGCAAAAATAAAAAGTTGTCAGAAGTGGGATTCGAACCCACGCCCTCATACGAGGACATGAACCTGAGCCCTGCGCCTTAGACCGCTCGGCCATCCTGACTACTGTTAATAAATTTATAAATTTAGAATATAACTTTTAAGTTTAATAAGTAACAAAATGATATAAAATAAAACTAATAAATTCAACTTGTAAATTAAAACTTGACAAACAGATTTATTTTGAAGATTCTGTGCGAAACTTTATGAATAATGGCAAAAAGTTGGGATAGAATTTGAATACCGTCCGTGCTTAGAGGACCAAAACCAAAGTCAGGCGTCTGTTACTTATTAGAATCGGAAGCAATTAGCAAAAGGAAAAGCAAAAGAAAAAACTGTGGGATTTGAAGCAACTTACAAATCAAAATTTTGTCTAATAAACAGCAAAATTAAAATAAGTACTTCTTTCGCGGTTTTCACAATTCACGTTGTAAATAAAAATTTAACACACAGAATTTGTGTAAGTGTCCTGTTGCTTATTGTGTTATATGATGAAGAAAAGACTTTGAAAAAGTTGGATTTGAAGGCACTGAGGACTAAAACCTTAATGAGGCGTCTATTATTTTGTTAGATTCGGACATGATTCTGTATTCGCATACATCTTGGAACAATGGATCATCATAACTATCGAGTATAAATATTACTTTTAACTGCAGCTGAAATTAGTTTCCGAGGTTTTTGAGGCATGACTAATTGTTTGTTCTTGTTCCAATAGAAACTTGGATTTATCATAGTGGAAAACCATCAAGAATCCAACCCCTTCTATGCTGTACTGTTAGATTTCATGTTTGTGTCCCTTGCAGCTTCTGGTATCTGAAGGTGTTGCAGAGCTTGTTGTCCATCTCGAAAGGAGATCACATGATGACCAATGGGTTGAGGTTCTTAATGATTGGTGCCAAGGGGTAAAAATCGGAGATATGCTTTCCCCGTTTATCAACGATGTGCTTCTCAGTACTTCATCTGTAAAAACTAGGTTGTAGATTTTCATATACACACACACACACAGTTACTAGCGTTGATTATGTTGTTATATCCTGGATCCTGCTCTGATTTAACAGGTTGTATATGGAAACACCACGTGAAGTCGAATATTCAGCATCGTGGTTTATTTTTGTGTATTTACTGTTTTTAACTGTTTTGCCTTGGGACATGCTTCTTTAGTTTCTGGGGAAGTATTCAAAGAAAAATCTGCATATTTTTCCCCATTGTTTTTTTCTGTTTGCTTACTCTTGTTTTACTTTTATATCTTGGATAAAGGCTCGCAGAACATATATTTCTCTACGGGCCGAACTCCGAAACCTCTGGCATTGAAGCATATTTCTCACAAATCTGGCTGCAAATTTATAACAAGTAGCAACAAGAGAAGGTTCTGTTTTTCCCAGAGTAAAACTTATGTGAGTTGCTGTCGGTTGTATAATGACATTTCATAGATCAAGTTGCATCTTCCAAATTGCTAATGGTTTACGTCCTCTGTCTTAAATTAAACATTTTTTTAGGGAAGCGACCCATTTTTCACTGATAATTTTATTTAATTATTTACAATTTTAGAAAATTGAAATGTATATTTTAAAAAATATTAATATAGATTTTTTTAATGATGTTTCTTTTTATAATTTTCAATTATATGGTGCACATGATTTTTAATTATATATGAAAATACAATCAAATACATAATATCTAATTATTTATTTTTATAACACGTGTATACTTGACCCAATGTACATACTTCCTACGTCCCATTTTTATTGTCCATCAATATATTATATTCAATCAAGTAAAATATATTAATAGGTTAAATGGCAATTTTGGTTACTTGCAATTGGATCATCCAACTCAAAAATCTTCCGGTCACATTATTTTACTCTTAAAAATTTTCATTCAGATCACTCGTTGTTACATTCCGTTAAAAATTTGACAGATTGCTGAATAAGCTCAGTAACTTGATTTAAATTAATTCGTAGTGACATGTACAGTATTAAGTGGCGTTTTGGTCAATCATTTGACTCAAAACTTGCAATTTGGTTATCAAACTGAAGAAATTTTTATTTAGGTCACTAACCATCATGTCCATTAAAAACCGAAAAGAAAACCAAACGAATATTTCTCCTACAATCCCTTTTTTCGCTTTTAAAATATTCATGCTTATTTATTTAACCATAATCAATTAAGAGCTAAGTTTTGGTTTTGATTAATGAATTAAAAAAAATGACATCTAAAAAAATGACATCTAGGTAAAAATATATATGATGGAATAGTTTGGGTTCCTTTAAAACTATATTATAATTGTTTTGTATAAATTTTTTAGAAGTTAAATTGGAAAGTAAAATAGGATAACTATTTGACATTTTGGCTAGCTCTAAATAGATTTAGGGAATGTATATTAGAGAAATATAAATTGCGAAATTTAAAAGTACAAAATGCTGAGAAAGGACAAAGAATGACAGTTGGAAAAATGGTTTTGTGCAGCTCGTGGGCTGCGATGACACTGAATTTTTAAAAATTATTTAATTTTTTGTTCGTGTATTTTTGTGAGTAAAAATCATTGATGTTATGTTTATAAAACGATCTCTTAAAAGATTTGGTGTGTAAAATTATTGATATTATATTTGTGTATTTATCACATTTATTTACACATTTCGGAATTTTTAAGAGAGAAAAGAGGGGTTATAAGAGAGCTCCTCGTTCGAATTTTTTTTCGGTTTTTAATGGACGTAATGATCAGTAAGCTGAATGAAATTTTTTCAGATGGTCAAATTTCAAGTTTTGAGCCAGTTAAGTGACCAAAACGTTGTTTCATTTGGTTTTTTTTTATCGTAGGTAACCCGCAGTCGCTAACCTTCGGGTGCGCACTGAATAAACCTTACGGGCTCACGCAATAGCCTGCAAAACACGTGAACCAAGGTAAACCGTATTTAAGCGACAGTCTCTGACTCAGGAGACATAATCATAAATTATCCACACGTGGGATTCGAACCTGTGACCAAGAGGATAGTTATCATCTCTTTAAACAATTGAGTCAACCCTTGCGGGCTTGTTTCATTTGATTGTGCATGTCACGGTAGATTTATTTAAGCCAAGTTATCGAGTTTAGTCAATAATCCGTCAAGTTTTTACGGAATGTAACGGCGAGTGATTTAAATAAAAATTTTAAAAGTAAAATGATATGACTGAAATTTTTTTAAATTGAATGACCCAACTGCAAATTTTCGGTCAGTTGAGTGACCAAAACGCCCTTTAATAATATAGTTGACATTATATAGGTCTTTGATCAATATATTTACCTTATATTTCTTTTTATTCACAAATTTTTTTACCATAATTATTAAAGTGGACAAATTTTTAGGACAAGCGATAAAGAAAATTGTGGATAAAAAAAATTGGAAGGGAGGAGGTATAATATTTCTATTAGATATTTTAATATTACCTCATGAAAGTTTCTTGAAATAAATTCAGGAACTTTATTCTATTTGGTTAAATAAATTAAAAACTGAACAAGAGCTAATTTGATACAGGGTGAATAACAGAGGAAATAATTTGTTTAAATATTTAAAATATATTAAATGTAATAAATATTTATTTTTTAAAAAAAAATTCGATGTTATATATATATAAATTTCAAAATTTGGTCAATTTTGATTGAATATATTTATATAAATATTATAACATTAAAAATATTAAAAAAAATTATATCAATTTTTATCCGGTAAAAAATACCATTAAAAACTATATTTAATATCGTTCACTATGTAATTTTCGATCTTTTGAAATAACAAACATATGATTTCAAATATTTAATCAAAAGTTGACCAATTTAAATAAGGAGGTATACACAAATTTAAATAATTTGATCAATAAATTTAAATTAAAATGTAAAATATACATACATATATATTTAAATGACGAATGAAAGATATAAAATCCATGTAGCCTATAATAGAAATCGTATAAGATTGTATCGATAATTGGTATCGGTCTAAACGTACAAGCCCCCTTATAAACCCTTACAAATCTCATTTCGTAGAGATACAACTTAACTTACATACATACATATAAGAATGGTGTCAAGATTCACCAAATTGATGAACCTATCTTCAATTTCATCTCTTAATTCAATGATTAAATGCAACCCAGCTCCTCTGCTTCATCGATTCTCGCTCTTCAGGTCTATTTTTTTATATATATATCTTGTACTTCAATATAAAATACTCATCTGCTGCTAATTTGATGAAAATGTGTAGGTCTCCATCGGAAATTGGATCGGTGCATACAATGATGCCGCAGTTGAGTGCCGCTAGGTCATCGGCGTGGATGAGCACTGCTTCTAAGAGCTCAAAACCTACTTCACAAGGTTTTTTTTCTTATTTTAATCAAATACGTACTCGTGTTTTGCACGGTCAAGTGTCGGGTTCAATTATAAAGTCCGTATCAAAGTAAATGAATTAAGTTTAAGGCTGCGTATATTTGGAGTCCTTATTTAATAGACAAGGGGCTAATGTATAGTTTTTTTTTTACCTTAGAGGCGAGACTGCTTCATTCCTAGTTTTCGAGATTTAATTTTTGGCACGATAGTCAAATGTCTGCTTGTTATTAGCTAGCACGGGTTTAATTATGAATTATGTGTCTGTATTACAGGAAAATGAAAAAATGTAGTTCTGCGTATATTTGGAGTCCTGTGCATCGGATATTACTTATTTAATAGAGAAGGGGCTAATGTGATAAATTTTTGTAGTGATCGTTTTTACTTTAGAGGCGAGACTACTTCATTTTTGGTTCTCAGGATTTAATTTTTGGCACGATGGTCAAATGTCTGCTTGTTACTCCCTCCGTCCCATTAGATAGTATACGTAAGGGGTTTGGCACGGAGGTTAAGAAAACGTGTAATTTAGTGGGAGAAAATAAGAAAAGTGGATGAAGTAGTGGAATCAATTAATATTTAATATAAAGTGGGTGTAGTGGATAAAGTAGTGGATGTAAATGAATGTAGTTAATTTTTATATTATAAAACTTTACTAATTTTGGGATGTATACAATTGAATGGGACGTCCCAAAAAGGAAATTGTATAGAAGTGAACATGACAGAGGGAGTATTAGCTAGCACGGGTTCAATTATGTGTCCGTATCAAAGGAAAATGAAAGAAGTGTAGGGCTTCGTATATTTGGAGTTTTGCTTATTGGAATTGGATAGCACTTGTTTAATTAAAAAGGGGCTAATGTGATTAATTTTTGGAATGGTAGTTTTACCTTAAGAGGCGGGGTTGATAATCGTTGGACTCGAGTAGGTTTAAAAAAGGTATACAATGTTGACAAGAGCGATGCTCTGCAGAATATATGAGTCAAGCCCGTATAGGTTATTTGAACTCTTATCGGTGGTGTGCCTACCAAGATGAATGTATTTAGTAAAGTATGTCATTAGCTTGTTGTCATATTGTGATGAGATTCTTCTTGTTTGTAGGGGGGAAAACAGGAAGAGTTCGTGCAGCTCCACTACGCTCCAAGTTTGCTAAACATCATAAAGGAAGAATGGGGGGAATATCTCATCAAGGCAATCAAATTTCTTTCGGTAATTATGCTCTTCAGGCACTTGATCATTCTTGGATCACGTCTAGACAGCTTGAAGCAGGTCGAAAAGTACTGGTACAAAATGCACGCCGCACTGGAAAAATATGGGTACGTATATTTCCGTACAAACCAGTTACATTAAGACCCACAGAAACACGTATGGGTCGGGGAAAAGGAGCCTGTGCATTTTGGGTAGGTGTGGTTCAACCAGGTCGAATAATTTATGAAATTGGTGGAGTAACAGAACAAATGGCCAGAGAGGCAATTACTATAGCATCATCGAAGATGCCTGTACGAACAAAATTCATACGTTTGGGATAAAAGGAATCGTAAAAAAATGGTCCTGGGAAATAAAAGCGATCACAGGTGCTGGCTTCTTTCTTTTGAACGTCAATATATATCTTTTCCTACATTCTTTGCTTAACATTAAAAGAAAAGTTTTAAAAAGGGGTGATTTGATCCAACCTTAGACCCTTGTGAATGTAGCAGATAATGGAGGGGCTAAAGAATGTTTTAAAAGCTTTGTAGTTAGAGAAGCATTTAATTGTAGAAAACCGCCTGTGATTTGATGATAATTTGATTCAAATTTTTAGACTGCAAATCTTGATAAACCTCAGACCTATTATACCTTCAATGCACATAATTTTCCTCAAGCGTGAGAGAAGATGTAAGGGATTTTTACATGAGCCACCAATTAGTCATAACTTTACATATATAAGTTCAATGCTTATAGCAGTCTTTTGAAGGTTTAGATTTTTATTCAAAAAATGTTTAAAATACCTATAAATTACTGATTCTCCAAATTGTTTTTATGGGATATATGGAAGCTTACGAGTTACGAGCACAAGTTTTAATGACGATTTTAGTAATCTTTTTAAATTTTGTGGAGGATTACAGTGGCATTCTTATTTGACTTTATAATTGACTGTAACTTAACCCGAATTGCTATTTTATAATCTGTTATAGATCTTTGTTTGATCATCCAACCATTGCGCATAGGAGGCACTATATCAGTTATAGTAATAGGCTTCTAGGAAGTTATTTATAATGGTTTTTGTTGTGTCCTCCCCTCCCCAATGTCTATTACTCACAAAAAATGAAAAGAACCGTCTACTCATATTTTTGGAACCCCAACATCTTTGATCAAACTGACGAACAATAGATAATGCTATATTTGAATTTTATCATCTTTTGTAAAACATGAGATAAAATCTGTGCTTCCGGCCTTCAATACGGTCCAGGGAATGATGTATTATGCAATGTCTCAATGCCAATGCAGCGAACAATGTAATATGTATCCCAGTCCCTTCAAAATATCTTAACACTTGTGGAAGTTTCTTTCAACAAGCGAATAAAAATAATTATTATGCAACATTTGTTGGTGTTTTAAGAAATCACGAGATGATAAATCCAAGCCTTTTGACCAGTATATTGGTTTGAGAAGACTTCATTCCTAGTGATTACGTTTTAACTCTCAAAGTATGATATAAATCAGGGCTTCTTGTTTTCTCGAATGAAATCGATGAGATGTGATACATGAATATTTTATGTCTAGCCTCTTCTTTTCATTTTTATATCTTTTACTAGACAAATTACGTATATTTTTATGTCTAGGATTTACATATACAACATAGGCCACTCTAAGGAGGGAATTTCTTATTATTCAAGTTACATTTAAGTGGTTCAATCCAAAAAAGGAAAAAAAACATAAGAATTGGGTTGCGCCATATATATGAAACAGTATATCTCTAGTAGACAATAATTGTGTAGAATTTAGGTTCGATTCTGAAGACAGTTACTAGATACCCTACTAAATAACCATGCTTAGCTGGCTTGTTACATATTGAATTAGGGAACTTGTTTTGATCTTTCACATATTAGACTAAGACTTTCTCTTACTAGTTTCTGATGTGTGACTTTGTTTGTTGATTAGAGCTGGGTCTTTTTTATTTCCAAGGTGCGGACCATTCCAGCGACTTTGTTTGAAGACCAAGAGAGGAAGGTTTTGTTTGTGAGACTATGATAATGAGCTAGACACTTGAATTGATGATAAACAGCTTTAGTGCCTTCCATTGATGTAATAAGCTTTGATGTAATAGAGTTTCCTTACTTTCATCTTTTTCAAGTCTTTATTGCTTTGCATCCTTTTGGAAATTGCTTTGGTTGTAGGTGCTCTATTAATCTTCAACCATGGAAGATATATGTTGATATATCTAACGGACCCAGGTTGACAAGTACAATTCTATCCTTGAAATGAACTCAATTGAGATGTGAACAAATATTATACTCCCTCCGTCCCAATTTATCTGGCTTGTTTGACTTTTTACGGTCAAACTGACCTAACTTTGACAGAAAACTTTACATAGTGGATTATAGAAAGTATTTATAAAAATTATATCATTTGAAAGCATGTTTAATGTACTTTAATATGTATTTTTCAGTTTTTCAAAATAATGAAAGAATAAATTTTTATTTATGGTCAAAGTTCAGTCAATTTGACTATCAAAAGTCAAACAAGACAGATAAATTGGGACGGAGAGAGTATCAGTCATTGCTCTGTGTTCTGTTGTTTTCTTGTCAAGGAAGAAGTATACTCCATCATTCTTATATATGTCAAATCTGCGATTAAAAGTTTGGTTGCTCATTCGTGCCTGCAACTACATGACTACGCCCAACTACAATGCATGTTTATGTTTTCTGGATTCTTAGATATGCACTTTTTTATTTGAGTTACATAAATTATTACGAAAGATATAAAGCTAGCAGAACTAGGAAGTGTGTCAATTTAACTGTACATTCATATATTGAGATCCAGATGTGAAGTAAGTTTCTGTACAATTTTTTTGTTACATTCATCCTGATGTAGTACTTAGCACACATTCCTAATTTCTATCACCAAATGTATGTTCAAGTCAAAAATTGGAGATGCTAGTACCTTGGTGATCCGTACAGGTGTGGTCATACGTACAGGTGCCCTTATTTTGTTAAAACCATTAGCGCCACTAATTTTCAGAAATAGTCTCTTGACCATTAATAGTTTTATGTACACCTAGTCATACTCTCACTCTTCTTCCTCTACTCCACAACCAACTAAACTCAAAACTAGGACTTCCATCAATTTCGGACCATTGTGCAAGAATAATAAATTATATTACACATATATATGTAGCCACTTCAGGCACCTCTTATTTTCCTGGTGTCCAGCTTACTATTTCCCTTGTCCACCCATCACTCACTTTATATGAGTTTAAGGGCTACACACACTTGCAATTTAGCTGGATCACTGTTAATCTATGGTGGTCCTGGTGGATAATGGTGACAACTGAAAATAAACAACAAGGTGCAGTGGTGCACTATTGCAAAGTTTGCCACAGGGGGTTCAGTTGCGGTGGAGCCTTAGGGGGGCATATGCGAGCCCATAACATTGCTGAAGTGATCAACCGCATTCATGAAGACCAACAAGAAGGATTGCTTATTGGCGATAAGCCGGAAGGCAACAAGCATTCCTACTTCCTAAGGACCACATCGAACAGGTTCTTGAATCTCCATTCACCAGAACGGGATGAGCATTCTTCTAAACGTGCATGTTTAGAAGATGACAAACTGTCAAAAATTGAAGATGGAGGAGCTAAAAGGGCTTATCTTTGGAAGTTTCTGGGAAAAGAAGGTAACGAGAATGGATGTTTTACGAGAGAAGAACAGGATCTTGCCAATGTTCTGGTCGCATTATCAAACAATAGTATCGATAACAGCATCTGCAAAAACAAGACTAAAGATCAGGTGTCAATGCCACTGGCTAAAGGGTTGTTCCAATGCAAGGGTTGTAAGAAAGTGTTTAATTCCCATCAAGCACTTGGAGGACATAGAGCTAGTCACAAGAAAGTTAAGGGATGTTATGCTGCAAAGCCCGATGATGATCTCACAGATGATGAAATGCCTGAAGAAGATTTCATTACCCACAACGAAATCTCGATGGCTCCAGAGTCCCTGGATCCCGATTTCAATCTCAACAATCTAACTTCCCAGAACACTTCCCCCGATGATCATGATATAACAAGGGAAGGAAAAGTGCACGAGTGTTCGATATGTCATCGAGTGTTTTCATCGGGACAAGCCTTGGGAGGACACAAGAGGTTCCACTGGCTACAAACTGATAGTACATTCATAGCACCTTTTCATGAGCAATTTCAGTATTACTATGGTGCAGAAGATTACAAGAAATTAACTGCAAGCTTTAGTAAAGACGCGGAACTGCTTGACCTCAACCTCCCTCCAGATGAAACAGTTGATGAGAAATGTACAACAACAATTTTATCACCAGGGATGAACAATGTTATTAAAATAAACATCGACGAGGAAAACAAAAATTACGAAAACAGTAAAAAGATTGAAGTTTGCGGTAAAAGGAAATTGCAGGAATCAGGACATAAGTATAATGGAGAAGAGAGCAGGATATGCAAGTTGGCAAAACACTGTAACGTGAGAGATTTGAAGTTGGATGCAGTTTCTTCTTCTCCATGGTTGCAGGTGGGGCTTGCTTCCAACAAGTACTAGTAATTGCTTGGATTGAGTTTTATACTGGAATTCAAAATTATTTATTTTTTTGTTAGGTAGATTTATACTCAATTTACCATTAATTGAATCTTGCAGCTAGCTCTACTTTAACATTATTATTATAATTTTTTATCTTATTTTTTTAATTGTGTGTCACTTATATGAGTGCAAAGATTAATATAGATACGAGTTTTATATATTTGTGTGAATATAATTATACAAGAATTATGTAAGTTAACTGGGCTAGCTAGGACTAGGAAGCCCAAAAAAGGAGGAGTTTGAAAGAGTAAAGGGTAGATAGGGGGACAGGGAGAGGCTGGGGGCCTGGGGGTGGCAAAGCAAGCAAAAAACGAAGCATGGAAGAGGCATTGGTTTTAGAAAAAATGACAAAAATAATCGATTTTTGAAAAAATTTAACAAAAATAGCGATTCTGAAAAAAGTGGTCAATTTTGACCGATTGAATACTCCACTGTCAGTTGGGTATCCCAATTTGTATAACATACACCACTTGTAGTTGGGTATTTCATATATGGGATACTCCACTGCCAGTTGGGTATCCCATCGGCCAAAATTGGCCAACTTTTCAGAAATTGGATATTTTTGTCAATTTTGTGTAAAAATAAACTAAATTTGTCATTCACCCTTGATTTTACGGAATACACGCGTGATTTGTTTATCTACGCTACATTTGCATCTCTGTTTATTTATGCACCTTAATGTACGCACCTGTGCCCTTTTTTTAATTTTACATCATCATATTTATTTTTCTCTTAATTGCCATTATTATATATTTTATAAGCAAAGTTAGACTATCAATCTAATCTCCCTCCATCCCATACATTTCTTTACCGTTTTATTTTATATCTGTTACTACCTAAACTCCGATTATGTAAAGCATTGGATCGAAATCTTCTTTAATGTCAAGGTAATAGCTATGAATAGTTATTCACCTAAGGGAAGAAGAATGGGACCTATTATGGGACATACAATGCATTATAATTATTAGAGAAGAAAATGATAAAAATACTCACTTTTTTTAGAATTTGTGACAATAATATTATTTTTAAAAATTTTGGCCAAAAATATCGTTCCAATACTTATTTTTAAGTTGGATATTACTAATACGAATTTTATAAATGAGTAATTTGTCTAAAAAATGTTTTAAATGGAGATACACATTCAAGAAATGTGTATCACCCCTTTGACTCTGGTAATATGCATATGAAAAATTTGTATATATGTATTCTGCTTTTTTATTTTTACGTTATATCCATTTTTTAAATCTGTCATAAATCTACTTATTTCTTAAATGCGTATTAGTCAGATATTTTTAATCATAAACTTTAAAAAATGGTATGGCATTACTATTTAAAAAAAAAGATTATTTTTGACCATCACCTATCATTAAACTACACCCTGGTAATTTTATTCCACCTCTTAAAAAAAAAGAATTTAAATCAAAATATTTAATAGACGATAGATTTATACAAAACTTCCGCCACTAGCATACGCAAACGAACTACGAGGTCATGAACAAGTTGGGAGGTGCCGAAATTTATCAAAAAATGGGCCTAACAAATAAGTTATATTAAAAAAAAACAAATAGTATCTAAAAATATTAATTTATAAGCTATTTGATAAAATATTTAATTACTTTCATTTTAAAACTAATAAACACTATAGTTTCTACCTCAGACAAATGAATAAAAAATAACCCAAAATTCTTGATTAAAACTTTTATTATGGCATTGATCGTCTAACATGTGGGACCCATGTTTGTGTATATATAAGGTAGGTCGCGTCTTTTCGGTGGAGGAATGCTTGTCACCTACTTCTACTACTACAAAATCACACACACAAAACACACACACAAAACACACACAATATTTATATCGACAAAACACACACAAACACACACAATTATGTTTGTAGTGATGGAAAGACAGCAGTGCAAGCTCTGTACAAGAAGCTTTTCCAACATCAAAGCTTTAGCAGGTCACATGAAGTCTCACATGTTTCCTCTTCCTCTTCCTCCTAAGCATCAACTCAGTAACGATTCAACTCACTCATCACCATCTTTTAAACCCCCGAAAGATTTTATTTATGGGTTGAGAGACAACCCCAAGAAGAGTTACAAGCTGGTTGATCCTCACTTTCATCAACTCGGCTCAGCTTTACTTCTTCAAGATAGTGACACTGAGTCAACAAGCCCAACTCAGACGAGATTAACTCGGGTGGTGCAGGAAGAGGATAGTGGTATTGAAGAGGTCAAGCTGAAGAAGAAGCTTAGTTCAACTGAGTCAGTCACCGAGTTGGAAGATGTTGCTGCATGTTTAATGATGCTGTCCAGGGATAAATGGAGAGTTGAATCAGTGAGTCGGACTCGGAAAAGAGAGTACACATGTGAGACATGCAAGAAAGAGTTTGGAACGTTTCAAGCACTGGGTGGACACGCAACGAGTCATAAGAAAGTCAAGAAGCGGCTAGAAGACCATGATGAGTCAATGGAGGAGAAACCAAGTAAAAACACCCAAATTAATAATGTGGTGGTAAAAAAGAAGTTGCATGAGTGCCCGGTTTGTTTTAGAGTGTTCGGGTCGGGTCAAGCACTTGGTGGGCATAAGAGGTCACACTTTTTGGGTTCCTCGTCAACTAGTGTTTCAACTAGTACTTCATCTACTAGTCCTAAACAACTACTACATGAAGATGATGGTTACATTTTTCAACAAGAAAAGAAATATGACAACATGAGTTTTAGTTTCATAGATCTTAACTCCCCCGCTCCAGCGGATCTGTGACCTAACGGATAGCAAGTCGAAACAGGGTCGTAAAAATATTGATTTTTTCCGAACAATGCTATATTAATAGATACATTTATTTGATTCGAAAGATATTAATGTTGTGGTATTGGTATTTAGGACTCGACCTTTGATATAAAAATGTTGATCATTTTGAGTATGTTTATGTAGTTGGCAGTTTTTGGAAATTTGTTACATTCAGTTGAGTGTTTGTTTGGGTTTTTTAGCTAAGAAATTATGAAAATTTTGTTTTTATAAGTAATGGCATATTACAAATACATTGCTTGGAGTCTTTCTCAAGCAAATGTAGTAGGAGTACTGGCAGAGCAGAGGAGGCATTAGCATTTTTAGACTTTTTCAGTAGCTGCAAGTTGCAAGATGCTTTGGGGTCGGTCCCTTGGTTTGTTATGCTACCAAGTTATTCCTTGTCATGGTAGGGTGAGAAATTGTCCAACTCTTGTTGCTCGCATGAACTTGGTTCAATTCTGAGCAGTCGCATCTCGTATTTTCGAGCTCCGTTACCATGTTAAATAACGGAAGGCTAATAATGCCCAACGTGTGAGGGCTAGATAACTAGTTTACCAATGCTATACTCCAGCATTTTTACAGCCCAAAAGCATATGTTATGCACATTAGCACATAACTCTGGGAAGATGTGATCTGTGGTCCTGTGAATTTGGGGGGGGGGGGATCTTTGTTGGAAAAGAAAGGAAATCATGTTTACTGTGTGTTTGGGATGAGAGATGGGGGGTAATTTATTGGTTTTTCATTTCTTTTACTCTAAAGAGCCAAGCAAGTGGCTACTCAGGCAAAACTGTATCTTTCCATTTCATGAGTACTTCAGCTTTTTCTGATTTTTTGCAGTTAAGGCCTTGAGGGATTAGTAGAAACAGCAGTTGTTCTGATTCACTTTCCCAGTACTAGCAGCAGATGCTTGTACTGTGTGGGTCACAAACGTATCCTCATCCGCTGTCATTTTCTGCGAGGAAAAGTTCCAATCCGCGGAAAATTATAGCGGATTGGTAAAAAAAATGCAACAATCTGAATTCTTAAAATATTAGATCTGACGTCCGTGAAACGTTGTGTTAAATAAACGGTACCTTAAACACGTTTGCGTTTGTCAAGGATCGGAGATCTACGTACCTTTAACTTTTATAACATTGTAATTTCAAATTTGACATGAGCAATTACAATTTATTGATTCAGATATAGTTTATCATCTCAAAATGTATACAACGAAATTTATCGAGTTCATACGTGACCTGTTTTACCATTTCGGATTTAAACGTGCCTGGATTACTAATTTTGCAACTCTTATCATGTCAGATTCGCAGCTTGAAATTACTGACTTTGTAAGTCTTAGTATGCAGATTTTGCACCGTGTGAAATTCGGTATCTTAAGCAAATGCAGAATGTATGAACAATATGATCCTATAAATATAATTTCGATGCATCTTAAATTATCGCCTAAATTTGACTAATCTCGTGTTGAACTTTGGCAACCTTATTACTATTATGACTTCTTTAGGAGTCTAGATTATTCTAGATTACAATTCTTATCCAAATATATTTGTCGGAACGTTTAAATTTCATTCATCCTTAGGTTGCTAGTCACGTATGATATGCACGGGTTGACATTATCACCAAACTTACCAATAATTCGTTGCTTCTCCCCCGCTTAAAAATCATTGTTCAACAACAGAGGGGAAGTCTCATAGGAGCTCACTAGCGCTAGAAAAGGTATTTTCAAATTTTTTATGTATTGAAGATTCACCTTCAGCATCAAGTTTTGGGCACTTCAGTACATCGTAAACATGGCAGACTGTCCATCACCGATAAATATTCAGGCATTGCAAATTTACAGTACATTTATACAAAAGCATAATCAATTCATATCAATACACTTTCGTGATGTTGTAATCTTTATATCAGAAATTATGTCCTTGTATTGAATTTCTTTTGCCAAGAATTTTAACTAGTAGAACTATATCAACTAAGAACTAAGAAGAACTGAAACTGAACCTAGAGAAATGAACCACATAATCAACAATGTATTACACATCAAAACTCAGCCGAGCCAGGTGTCCGCGGGAAAGGTATTGCATCTCTAATGTTCTCTATCCCAGTGGCAAATTGCACTAGCCTCTCAAACCCTAATCCAAAACCTGCATGAGGAACTGGAAAACAGAAATGTGAGAACAAAGTTGACCACTTGCACTTTATTTGCTGAAGATCTTGAAAACGTTGAAAGTTGAAATGTATACGCTAGTGAACACTCAGTTATCGGATTCTGAAACCACTTGCCTCTACCTTCGTGTAAGTGGAAAAAAACACATTTTTTCCACTATCAAGAATTAGTTCTTCCAGTATCAAATACTCAGTTCCGAGAATTAGTTACCACACAATCCCTGATGATGGAAAACAACAGGCAGATGATTTACCTGAACCATAACGCCGCAGGTCAAGGTACCACCAATAGCTTTCTTTACTAAGCTGCAACTCTTCTAGCCGATCTTCCAAAAAATCAAGACGCTCTTCTCTTTGGCTTCCACCAATTAGTTCACCAACCTAACAAACAAGGTGTATAAATACGCACAACACCAAGCGTTACTAAATGGATGAAACATTTGACAGAAGTTCTAAAATAGCAAGTATGACAAATCTGGAGCACTTTCACTTGTTATTTGTAACCCTGCAAGTTATAAATATGGATGCCGGTGAAATTACTACTGGACTATCCTGTATCTCAGGGATTTTTTTTTCTGTTTTATTTCCTATTCTGGAAAAATGAGGATTATCAGCAGCTAATAAGCCTTTAGCAAGTCTATTGGGCAAGTTCAGATGTGGTTTGGAGGTCCAGGGGTGTAAAGATGCATCAGACTACGTGATCCATTTGCTTTTTAAAGTTTGCTTTTGTTTTCATCAGACCCTGTATATGACATTTGTGCGGAGGCCGGTGCCCCCTTAGAGTCCACAACTGAATCGGAGATCTACATAAAACGCTTCTGTTCAGAAGACAATGGTAAAAAATGAGAATGCATATAGTACCCGAGGAACTAACAAATCCATTGCTGCTACGGTCTTTCCATCATCATTTTGCCTCATATAAAATGCCTTGATCTCCTGAAAATTTTTGAAGATAAACTTTCTCATCAGACCTAGAAATACTATTTGTTTAGGCAAGAGGTTCAAAGATTCGTTTTTAATGAACCTGCCTTTGGATAATCTCTAATGATTACAGGACAGCCATTATATGCCACCTCAGTGATGTAACGTTCATGTTCACTTTGTAAATCGCATCCCCATTTCACCTATAAATAGACAAATATATGTTAAAGTAATTTTAAAAAAAATGCAAATTTGTTGCTAGATGTAGCTGTCTGCACATCTACAAAAATATGCAACTCAATTTTTTTTTTCTATGAGTTTATTTAGAACTGGAAACATATATTCCATCAGAGCATTTGAGATTTGTCTAACATGTGTAATGTGTGGCGTAACAAAAATTCATTCTTAGTTAATGCGAGAAACAGAGTTAGTCATTTACCGGGTATTCAAACTTCTTTTTGGCTCGTAGAAGAAGTTCAACTGCATCTGTATATGTTAATTGCACAAAGTTCTTCTCAACCACATCCTGTTGATAGGACAAATGTTTTAACGAGTAATATATAAGAGTAAAAAGGAAAGAGTGAGGTAGTTTCCCAAATTATAACCAAAATTTGCATTGAACACAACAAAAGTGTTGATAGATAGGTTACGCTGAAAATTCATACACTCAGTCGACTGACAATTCCTTTCTCAATCCAAGTATTAAAGAAATCCATATCTTCCTTGCAATTTTCCAGGACATATTTAACCTAACCAATAGTCAAATCCAAAGGTCAGCCTGATAACCTAATAAATGCAAAAAAAACCATAATAGGTAATCCTGAGGTAAAAGTGATAAAGAAACATACTACATACTGGAGATAGGCAGTTGCACAAGCCATGTCATCATCTAAGTTGGCAAATGCGAGCTCTGGTTCAATCATCTTACATTACATGGTGAACTGTTAGTTTCAATAAATTATCCCAAAATACCAAGATAAACATTTGAAAGAACAACACGATATCAAGGAAAAGGTAGACACCCAAAATTCTGCCAAGTGTCTTGACGTGTTAGAATTTTCTGCTCGAAATGTGGGGCCAAATGTATACACCTGTTAAGCATATAAAAGTTAAAATTATATATTGAAAGGAACAACTCGGGGTACTTGTTCCCTAATTATATTCTTCTGAACTGGAAAGATAATACAGAGGCTTACATCTGAAAGAGCAGTAGCATATGTCTCGGCATTTAATTGACCTGAGACAGTTAAGAATGCTGGCTTTCCAAAGAAGTCCTGTCAAATGAATATTGAAATGTAGATCATGCCAAAGCATTATACAAACACATGCTAAACTACACACGTTTTAACAATCTTGGTACACGTTTGCTGTCAGAGGCTGAAAGATAGGCACAACGAGAGAGGAAAAGAAAAGCCCAATTGTAACATGAAAAGGCTATATATATTTATTCAATTTAACAGGGATTTAGTTTTATTACAATACTAATTAAACCTATCAGCATTGCAGCAATTATATTTGAAAGGATATTCTAGCTTGCCACCCCATTTATTAATTGATTTTAAATCCCAACCACAAACATTACCCAGCACCCTCCATTGTTCTGTCTACTATCTTCGGTAATTATTTACTGCCTCGAGCTATGTCCACTAATATTGCAAAGGCTTGGAAGAAAAGGCTAGGGGCAGGATTGTACGATAAAATTGGAATTACTTCTATAGAATTTTTGTTGCAAATGTAAATTGAAAAACGAGTAAGCATAACTGACTTGCCGGTAACACTAGGAGTGAAAACAGCCTTATTCTCATAGTTATTGCAATGATGTTGTATACTTAGTTAACTATGCAGGTACAGAAATATGAAAACTTCAGAACTTATAGCAAATTGAGCTTTTACTCACTTGTGACCAATCAATAAGACCATCTTTAGTTTTAGGTAAGGCATCAGCTGGAGATTCATTAGCTTCTCTGGAGCTTGGAATCTGTAATAGTAACTATTATCTTATGAGAACCAATTAACAAGAAGAGATAACAGGAAAATATGTAGAACAAGAATGCATGATTTTGATAGTACATAGAGTACATAGATACGCCTACAAGTTAAAATCAGTACAAACTGTAAGCAAACAAAAAAAAAAGCCGTCTGCCAAAATTGAAGAGGAATATGTCTGGAGAGCGTACCAAAGTAGTCACACAAAACTGCTCACCAGCTCCTTCACAATCTGAAGCAGTAATGATAGGACTTGAGATCCAGACAAAACCATTTTCATTAAAAAATTGATGTGTAGCATAAGCCAGAGCATTTCTCACCCTTGCAACCTGATGCATGTAAAATTATAGGCCATAAGGAAAAGTAATGCAATCAATGAATCCATAGGAAGGGTCTTGAGCCTCGGACTTCAGTAATGATAAAAACAATATTAGCTGAGAGAAAATTTAACATATTGATATCTGATTTCACATAACGTTAAAAAGTTAACAGGACTGGAACAAATAATTAAACTTAATATAACTCAAGTTTGTTAAAAGTAACAATTGAGTCACATATGCAACATATATATCATTCTACTCGAGCAAAGATATTGCAAATTAATTTTATTTTGACCAAAAAATAAAAATAATCACCGGAAGAATGACTAAATAAAAAATATACATAAAATAATAGACTGCTAAACAAAAAACTATACCATACCGCACCAAAGGTGTTTGTTCTTGGACGGAGATGAGATTTTGTTCTCAAAAATTCTCTGCTGACCCTTTTCTTCTGAATGGGGAATGAAGGATCACTTTTACCGACCTATGGAGAAAGAATATAATATGGTATAAGCACTAAAGTAATTACTAGAAGTTCAAATGAATACACTATAGTTTAGGGAAATCCCAATCTCAATGTTCAGATCAAAACTTAAACGGCACTCACTGTTTTCTCTCCACACAAGAACAGGATTATCTATATAGGGACTTCTTACCCTGTGTAGAGAAAGTAAAGCATTCCTATGCATACAGTGCAACAATTCTAGTAGTAATACTTCTCTCTCACACACAACCAATTTGTGTAAAAGTTCACAAATTTCATATTAATCGTAGAGATGCAAACAAATCAGACATTAATTAGTTTAAAAACAAATTGCACACCTAATTTACATCAATACAACGGAGGAAAAGAGTTAACTATTACATACTTACTGTAAAAGCTTAAGAGAGATATGTATCAAAGTTTAAGCTGTACCGTTATGAGCTTCTCGACCTTTAATTCTACTTTCTGCTTAGAGCCTTGACTAGCTACCAGAATCCCTTCTACACATACTGATGCACCTGTCGTTGTCAAGCCATTCTCTACCTACAGATAAAGTGCAAAATGTTTAAATCTATGATACTAACATTATATATGAATATATGATACATAAGCTGACTGGGACAAATTGAATAAGTATTATAAGAAATAAATTATAGAATTGACCGCTAACATAGATCAATACTTGCTCAATAGACTAGGGGTGTAAACGAGTCAAGCTACTGATGACTCATGCTCAAACTCAACTAGTAAACACTTTATTTTTTACTCAAAATAATTGATCCAGGATCAAGCTTGTACTATATTGATTTGAGCTCATGTATTAAATGACATATATGCCTTTCTATAAATGAATTCAGAATCAACTGTACATGCTTAATCTAATCGAGCTTATCGGGTTTCGACTGAACTCAACATCATTTTTTGTATGATTAGTTAGAGAATAACTTGATCGTTTCAAGCTTAAATTTTGTGACTCAATGCTCAACTTTATGCTTATTTGTCAAGCTCAGCTCGAGCTGACAGTGTTCCAGTCGGCTTAATTATCGCACAATCATTTTTTCCCATATCATCATCGAATGCTGAAAAGTCCAAAATATACATGACAAAAACTGTACATTATTACCTGATCATAACCTTCAGCATCTGAGCTAACAACACATTGCATATTCGACAAGCACGATCCATCATTCACCTAACAACAAACTCCACATTTTAATCAAAACTCACAAACAAACTTCAAAATTCACAAAATTTCAACAATCAAAACCACAAATACCTCAATAAATGTGACACTACTCTGCACTCGAAGAGTCCGAATCCAACCCTTAACAACTAAATTCTCCCCTAATCTATCCAAACCCTCATCACCACCTCCTTTAATATCCACAATTCTCAACCTTTTTCGAAACTTCTTAACCTCACTATCACTCCCCAAGACTTCACCTTTCTGCTTCTCCACAGCCTTTTCCGGCAAGATTGCTGAAGCAATGACACTACTGAACTTCCGGCCGCCAGAAAAAGATGGGTTCACATAGTAGTGCGTGTAATTATGTGGGGATGGATGAGTGATTAATGTGGGTTGTAGGAGGGAGGGGAGAAGGGTTGTTGGGAGGGTTTTGCGGCGGAAGGAGAGGAATCTGACGGTGGCGTAAAAAGGGTTTAGCCGGAGAGTGGTGGCCGGAGATAGAACGGCGGCGGTGGCCATTAAATTGGAAGCCTTTGTGGTTTTATTTTCCCGGTGGTGAATTGTTGGCCACTATGGTTTTAGCCTTTGGATTTGTTTGTGTTAATAATATCCAACAATAAATTTATAATTTTCCATTCAGAATATAAAAATAAGAATAAATTTATAAAATAATATTTTTAAAGTTTTTTCTTTTACAATTTTACTGTAAATATTTAAAAAATACGATTTTGTAAATAAAATCAACCAACAACTTTTTTTACATTTTATTGAAAGATAAGTAAATAACACGAATTGGTTTTTAATTTCATTTAGACATTATTTTTAGTTGCAATGACATCCAGTGATATTTGCTTGGATATAAAAATTGACCGATTTTTAAAATTTAAAAAATTACCGGTAAATTGATCTAAACTGAATTATTGAATTACCGATAAATTATTATTAAGTTAGCAAATCTTTCAAAAATTACACGATAAATTATACATCAAAATCGTAACTAATTTATTTCGATTTCCTGAACCTATAACCACCAATATTTTTTAAAAAATATTTAAAATGTTCATTAGTGCCTCTACTATAAGAAATATATACAATTTATGTGATATGGTTTTTTAGTTTTATTTTTGACACAAAGATAGAAATTTTAGATTTTTACCGTGGAGCAGTAATAAAAAGTTACCCTGCCTGCCCACCATTGTAGACCAAAAAACATGTTTTAATAATCAACCAGGTGAGGATAGCTTTGTGCAGTCAGTCACCTTAGCTTTGCCCTTCTCAACAAGACTCTAAAAAGATCCAAAGAATCATAGATACATAAACATATACACACAGGGACACAAAAACAAGGTGAGAAATTTTTAAGTGGGATATCTTGAGGCAATCATGACAGACCAATCTGATGATTTAGACCAACTTCTTGACAGTAAGACCTTTTTTTTACCCTGTCTTTTTTCTTTTTTTGTAATTAAATTATGTTTAGTTTCTATCTTATTGATTAGAATTTAATAAAATTGAATTTGTAACTCACCCTCAAAGTTTAATTCAGGCGCTTTGGATGATTTTCAGACCCTTAATCTCACTTCTGCCACTCAAAGGTCCTTACTTTACAATTTTCTTGTTTTTTTAATTTCTGTGTAATTGTGTATTTTGGGTTTATTTGATGTAAAGATTCAAATTTGAATGATACAAGTGAAGTTAAGTAATATGTTTTGTAACAGAAGTGGAGATAATGGAGGTAGTAAAGAAAAAAGTGAGTCTTTTGTGTCTGGTAGTGGAGTACAAGGGCTGGGGATGGGTTTACCTGATTTGAAAGCCAAGAAAATGGGGAAGCAAAAGGTTTCTAAGGAGGCTCACCATGTTTCCGAGGCGCTTGACAAGCTTAGGGAGCAAACTAGGGAGACTGTCAAGGGATTGGAGTCTATTACTGCTCCAGTACCGGACTTTAATGACGCCATGATGGAAGATTTCGTCAAGCAGTTTGAGGAGCTTGCTGGTTCTCAGGTAATTTGCGGGAGTAAATTTGGGATTTTAGGATGATGGGTTCTTGATTTTGTTCATTGTATGTTATTGTTTGACTGCTTCACCATATTATTTGTTGGTTCTAGCAACTTGAGTTGAAGAATTTGTATATACTACTGTGCTTCTCGTGGCTATAGGAACAACATCTTTTTTATTGGGGGGATCTGGACTGGACACTAAGATTATAACATGATCTCGTGAAAAAGATTGAATCATTTACTTTACATATCCTAATCTTTGTTTTGGGCTACAATAATAGCTTCTGGTTATTTTACTTTAGTACTGGTGCTTATCTAGATAATCGTTGTAAGTATGCATAGAGGCAGTAACGGTTGTATCTTTCAGCAAGTGTCCTCACTTTTGCATCTGTGCTTAAGAATAAATACAAGTGCATGAAAGAATCCTGGGGTCTGATGCATGCCGGAAGTCTTACTAGACAATTTAACCTAGAAGCTGGTAACATGCAAAAGATAGCAAAAAAATAAAGGGATTTCAAATATAATTATTGTTTTGAAAGTTTTAAAAAAATATTTGGATACATCTCTCGACGTTGAACATGTAGGCAGAATGAAATGGCTTGTCGGCAATGTCAAGATTTGGAAGGAATCAAGGGGCAGAACAATCTTCCTTCTCTTGCCTGCTGCTACCTGAAAACATGTTATATTGATTAATTTTTTAGGCAGGTGTTGTTTTGTTAAGTTGAAGTTGTGTACTTCTCGTGTGCGATTTAACTGGTTACAGATGTCCATATGTATGGTTTTGTGGTATTTGATGTACAAAGGAATAACCTTAAGAATATTGACATTGCTTAGGACATGGACTCTATTATGGAGACAATGATGCAGCAGCTCTTGTCTAAAGATGTGCTTCAGGATCCTATGAAAGAGATTGGTGAAAGATATCCAAAATGGTTGGAAGACCATAAAGCTACATTAAGCAGTGAGGAGTATGAACGATACTTTCACCAGCATGAACTCATAAAAGAACTTAATGGAGTTTATGAAACCGAGCCGGGTAACTTCAACAAGATTGTTGAACTCATGCAGAAAATGCAAGAGTGCGGCCAACCTCCTAATGATATCGTGCAAGAGCTTGCTCCTGATTTTGATATATCTACTCTCGGACAACTGTAAGTGCTTATTACGTATCTTAAACTAAATATATTGGCTTGCCTGTAGAAGTTCACATTGTTGCACCATTAACATCCTTATAATTAGGTGTGGAGTAATTACAATGAGATGATTTTAGGAGAATGTTTTTAGGTTACATGTGCTTATGCTTCTTCGTTTTTAACACTTTATGAACAATTTTCATAATCGTAGTGTATTGCAAGCTCCTGGTTATATTTGGTATTTAAATTTCTATAAATATACCAGAGAAGGAGGAAAACGTACTCAATGTGGAGTGTTTTCTGAGATGTCATTTAATTAAAGTGTATTAGATAGTGGGATACTGTCTGCAAGAGTGGAACACTTCTAAAAAGGACTATTTGATGCCATTGTTCTAGTTTCTAATGTTAATTGTTCGAATTGTTAAATTCTTCCATAGAATTGCCTGTTTCAAGATGAGGGAGGAGGGAGGGGGATAATATGCAGTGATTTTTTTCTCCTGATTGATAGTCACTTCTTGCTTATAAGCTGCATTTTTTTTTTATTTTGCAGATCTCCGGAGATGCTCGACTCCCAACAAAATTGTTCAATAATGTGAGAAGATTATCGTTTCCTTCTTGCTTGTCCTTTTGCAGTTTCCCTTGTATTTTAAAGAGTTGTAAGCAACACACAAGTAAGAAATAACTGATCTTCATTTGAAATTTCATGGGATCAAATGCTAAATTAAGACTACCTTCGTTTCAAAATTGCCTTGCGACTTTTTGGCGTTTAGGAGTAAAAAAGCATAATCAATTTTGAATTCTTGCATCACATAATAAATATAGATTCAGTTATTTTTTTTTCTTTATTTCTCTTTTAAGATAAATCGCCACTCATATATCTGTGTTCCTACATCAAACCACAAATTTAGTGCAAACCATCCATTTTGCGGCATATTAAAATGGCATAGCTTCTTACAAAAGAATGCCAGATACTCTTAAGAGAGTTTCCAGGGAAGCTTCTGAGAGGGTATAAAAGGGGGGCTGGGCTGATGCTATAATGAGTACAGAAGAATGCCAAATGCTTCTTATGAGAATTTCTCTAGCAGCCATTCTATCTCATGGGCTTGCTCTGGTAGCCCACATAATTTTTTATATTTTTATGTGATCAGATGGTTTGCTACCCTACCCGGTACTTTTTACCCACACTGCATGTATTAAACTTGGTCGGATTTTGAATGTAAATATCAATACTGTCCTGTCCCATTGAATTTTCTATATTATTGAATTTTCTATATTATTTTTCGACACGTTTTTCAATGGTTTTTTAAAACATAATTTTATAATTTTTTTTTAATTTTTTTTCTGAATAAAAATTTTATGTTTAAACTTTTATTCAAAAATAAAATTTTTAAAAAATATTATGAAACTATAATTTATAAAAGTCTCGAAATACGCGTAAATAGTAGGGAGTGGAGGTGATATTATTTTTCTAAAATTGACTGTATTTTGCTTAAAACAGTACATAAAGTATCTATTGATGTATTTCTACACGCAGTTTCCAATACAAGCCACAATAGAATGCTAGCAAACTGAATCTAGTACTGTAAATAAGCAGACTTTATCTTCAGCTATGTTAAGATTATGTTCCTTTGAAAAAGGTTGTTCAAACATCAAACTGCTATCACTGCAATGCCATACAAGCCATTTCCATAACCCGAAGAGATCTGCGAATCAGCTTGTAGTGTTGCCCGGCTGATCATTTCATCGATTAGCCGGACAACCCTCCTCCATCTACCACCATTTCCACGATCTTCCTCCCGCCTTCCATGAAAAACTATACGGCCTAAACGAAACAAGAAGAACCTTGAAAGGTGTGCAAGATTTGCATGAAATTCAGGCAGACCAGATCTCAAACCAATGCAAAGTTTAAGCACAAATGGATATGCCAAGCAAGAAAAAAATGAATTAGAAGCACAATGGGATGTGGTGGCTAAGAGCTTTAGTTTTCCTAGAGCTAGAAAATGAAACACCATGGCTACAGCCAGCAGGAGGCACAATTGAAGACGATTTTATGATGGACTGCAAGTATATATATAAGGTTTTGATTGTTAGATAAGGACAATAGCATAGAGACTAATGCTATATAATTTTGTTGAAACGTATGGATTAAAGCAAGAAAAAGTGGAATTATTCTCTCGTCTGGAGGAAAAATTGAAGACTGATGAATGTAGCAGTATCCTGATCTTTTAGAAAAAAAGTAACTAGTAAAAAGTAAAAACAGCCGTTTATTTTTTGTAACTCATTTTTTTGGTGGTGTGATTCTGTATAGTCCGTTACACATGTAACGGTATATATGTAATTCTCTTTGTAATCCGTTACATTTATGAAATTAACATTATCCTAAAAATTATCCTAAAAATTGTGACAAGTACTGATGTTATGTTGTTAACCGTCGTCGTTTGTCCTAGATCATATTCTATTATAATTATAGTAGTGATTTTGAAGATGTCTTTCAGTAAAGTGCAAGAACTGCTAGTAAATTCAGTTGTATAGTTATTCTAGAAAAAAACTAATCAAATGAAATATGATCGTTGTATAAAAATAGTAATATGGATATTCTATATTAGAAAATTAATAAAAAAATGCACAGCTTTAGTTAATAAATCTAACATTCTCTTTTACTAATACAGGAGATGAGTCTTAACCCATATGCTTGTTTTCTCTCAAGCATCAAACTGCTATGACTGCAATGGCATGCAGGCTCTCGTCTGACGAAAACCGCGAACCCGTTGCTGGTGTTGCAAAGCTGATTATTTCCTCAACCAGCCGGAGAGCTCTCCTCCATCTACCTGCACTTCTAACATCTTCCTCTTGCCTTTCCACGAAGATTATACGGCCTAAACGAAACAAGAACCACCTGGAAATGTATGCAATATTTGCATGAAGTCGACGCAGATCATATCTCAAGCTAATGCAGAGTTTAAGCACAAAAGGATATGCCAAGCAAGGGAACAATGGAGCAGAAGCAGCATAAGGTGTGGTGGCTAAGAGTTTTAGTTTTATTAGAGGTAACAAATGTAGAACCATAGCTACATCTAGCAAACAAAGTTGAGCAGGAGTTTATGTTGGAATGCACTTATTTAAGGCGTGTTAAACAATTAATTGTTGGATACTGACTATGGTATGGAGCAGGGACAGATGATAAAGAATATTATGAAAACTTACCCTTTGCTGAATTATGAAGCAAGAAAAAGTGCTGAGTTATTCTTCTTTCATCCTAAAGGAAATGTGACTAATGTACTTAACAGAATGTGTTCTGTTACTTTAGTGATAAAGAAATCAATGTTGACAATCTGTTTTCATAACAGAATTTAAACTTGTACTAGGTACTGTAATAATATAAATTACATAGCTAATTATTATTATGCTGGGTGATAATTTCATAAGTTCTTTTGGTTTTTGTGATAAACTATGTTAACATTCCTTTTAATGTAATTTGTTAGTATTCTTTTTAGTAATTTTCTTCATTCCCAATAACTTTTTCATGGCCAATTAAGTAGCATGCAAGTGGCGAACAACTTTCTACCTTGTCTTTAAACAGTTCACATCTTGAAACAATGTAAATAAAATTAGGGAACTGATATGTGGGGCATACCCTGATGATGTATAGCTGCACACCCATTTAATAAAATTAGGACCAATTTATACTCATTGAACAGGGAAGAAGGCTTGAGTTAAATATATACATAAGGGTATTGTGGTCTTAATAATAACAAAGAACAAAGGCGTGCACCTATAAATTTACGGTGCAAATATCAGCTCCCTAAAATTATTCCCAAAACATACTTTTTAACATTTAACTACTATTTGATTCAAACTATTGATCAATAGTGCTAGCTACAAAACGTGAATTAAAATGTGTTTATGAGAAAATGTGTTTAAGCTCCATTTCACCACTTGAAGGGTCGAAGAATGTGCTGATTATTGTTGAGCAGCATTTGTCCATGCCAGATCCAGGTTTTTCAACTTCAACTGGCTTGTTCATGAGTTTTACTCCTTGCTTCCAAAATCTTTGATCTGACAAGAACTTGAACTGTTAATAGCAATCCATTTGAATATTGCACGTTGGATGAGAAAAAATTATATTATTAATTAAAGAGCACAAACATACGAAATTAGTTTTGACTTAATAAACAAGAGCGTATAAACAATAATATTACTCCCTCCGTCGCACAGTACTAGTCTATTTTGTGAGATTTTTTTTTCATAATACTTATCCATTTCCAGCTTTCAATGCAAATATGTGGTCAATTTTCCTTAATTACCCTTATTGAAGATTGTATAATAATTAATGAGGTGTGACTTGTGAGTATGAGTCTAGAGTAGTATATATTTTTATACAATCAATGCATTTATTATGAGTACAAGTGGAAAAAAATATCAAATTAATATTTTCTTAATATGCATAATATAACTTGTATTGTGGGACGGAGGGAGTAAATAAATATTCTGGCTTTAGCCTAGCACACACCCTCTCTTAGTAATAAGACATCATGTACTCGTAGGCACGTGTGTATCAGTATTTTAATTTTTGCAGTTGACCGCTAAAAACAAACGAAAACAACCGTCTAATTTTCTGAATGTACCTGGCCCTGTTGGTATCATAACAGAATTCTCGGCATCCAGCACCCAATCAATCCAAAGTGCAAATCCATGGCATATTCCCGAATTTGTGAATTTCATCTGTTGCAATATGTTTCAAGTATAGATGTTGCACCTTGTTATTAAATGTGCAAACATCTTTTAGTTGCCAAAATACACATGATGAAACCATTACCTCAACTGACCCAGAGCATGATCTCATTGGCTTCATAAAATCGAACTCCATTACAGTAAAACTTTCACTAAGACTCTAAAACGGATCCATAGAAATGCCTCAGTATAGAAATAAGAGTCACTTTAAGAAGGTGTTAATTTCTTCACATTATTAGTACAAATTATATTGCCCAATTATCATTAATTCAGATTTTACCTTGGTTTCTCCACACTGCCAAAGAGAAAAGGGCAGAAAGGGACTTTCTTCCGAAGCAGGTAAATCACCACAAGCACCTAATGTTGCATTCACGACTGCGTGATCAAAACCTACGATCTCCCTCAGGCTCTGGCGACTTCTCCAAAGATCCTATATCATTAAATATTACAACAGTGGTATTTCACAAAACTGCGTTCAAATAAAGTAGATACTATGAACTAACCGGAAGAGACATAGCACAAGCCCTTAAAATTCCTTTACAAGGCATTATTGTTACATCTTCAGAGAGGATGGAATTAAGCTTGGTTCGTTCACTCCTAAATGCATATGAATAATGTCAAATTCCAAATCAACATGTATATTGCAAGTCTACAACCCAAATGAATATAGGTAGTACATACCAAAATCGTAAATTGTGCCATGGAAGCATATTATCACCTCCGTAATAGAACGGTTCTCCTATCAACAAGTCAACCTGCAGTTTAAAACCAGTAACAAATCACTTTCGTAAAATAGATAAAGATAACTAATCCTAGCAACACCTTCATGATCAAAAGCATGGATAACAGTATTGTACCTTTCTCTCATGAGTATCATCATGCAGAGATAATTGTGATTTTTTATTTAAGACAATTATTCTGTCCATCGAATAACCATTTGCAACTGAAACATCCTGCAAATATAGAGCACCCTGCTCCCGTAACCCAGGAAGGAACGAGAGCACATTTGATGTTTTTGAGAGATGGGCTGTGGCAATTGTTAAAAAAATGCTATCATCTGCAACAACACAAATAGGAGAAATCTTTTTTTCCAACTGCACCAAAGGAAATTCAAATTAGAAAGCAAATATTAAGTTATCACAATTCTGTTCATCGTATTGTTTGAACCCTTGAGTATATTCATGCTGATTGAGGATTCATGGGAAAGGGGCGAGGGTCAGAGAACTTACAACATTCCTTAAAACCTTTAAAAAGGAACACCTCCAGTTTTTGTCTCCATAGATTGCCATTCTTTCTGGAGCTAGAGTGATCTGACTTTTTTGATTTCCAGCAGCACACTGTTGATACCCAACCTCTGTCAGACAGCTTTGAGGCTCAAACTCATATGAGATGCTAGTATTTGTATGAATTGCACGTAAATGAATGGCTTCGTCCGTGCATACACGCAAACCCTTTTCTGGAGTAAACCACACACATTGCTTCCAATGGTCACACCAATCCCTGGCAACTATAAAAGATATAGGATTAGTACTTCATCTCCGACAGTGGCAGATGGTCTTTTTAATTTTTTAGACAGATGGCCTTGGGGAGCTGGTCACTAGGTACAATGTCATTTATCACTGGACATTCTACCGTAGAAATTTTTGAGGATCAATTAAGATGGATATAGTAGTTTGCTCTCAGCTAATGGAAAGAGCAGGGGTTTTATTTTGCCTACAGGAATTTAGCACAAATTAGGTGGATCATTGGCATGTTTATCCTCTATTTACTCCTCCTATAGGTCACTTGGATAAATACTATCTACAGAGCACTTTAGTAATATACAAGCATTAAGTGACCATCATATTGTTGGCTAGTGGATTCTATAATTTAAGAATGGAAGCCAGGGTGAGACTAGCATGAGTTCTTTTGAAACGTCAATTCTATATACTTCACAAATAAGTCTCTCGAACAAAACATTTCCTATACAAAGATGTAAGACCTGCAAGACAAATTGCACCTTACAACCAGTCTCAACACATATTGTAACTGTAGCTGACATCAACTCTTTCAAATATACTGTCCAGTTTACAAATTATAAATTTCAGTGCTGCTACATAGTTAGAGCACCATATTGAACTGTATCAATCTGAGGGTTTACGGTCATTCCAACTAATTAAGTTTTCATTAATGCCACAACACTCTCAAAAGATGGTAAATTTGGAAATAATCTTTGAGATGCCTCTACATACCAGGGAATAATGACCTGTTCATGGACGGGCAACTTATCCATTTTGGGGCAGTGGAATAGAAAATGGATCCTTCACGATCAAGCTGAAGAACCCACCTGCATAGATAGCAGAAACATACATAAACTATCCCACGAGGGATTAATAACCACAGAAAAGTCTGAGAAACATTCTTGTCAAGATATAGATACCACGAGACAACAGCATGAATTGTGCCATTCTTAGTTGTCTTTATGTGTTGCTCAACCTCCCCATGACTGTCTGGCCTTTTGGAAAAGTCGAATTCAAATATTTTGAAGGGTTCTGACAGCTGAATGAGTAAACAGGTCTGAGAAGATAAATAAAATAACTTTTTGAAAAACTACTTTTAAAAAGAATTGCAATACCAATTCCATTTCTTCCTTGAGAGCATCACAATGCATGGCTAACTGTTGCGGTTTGACGTATAAACTCTTCTCAAACCCGGCTGGGACAAGATTTATGCCATCTGACACATTTGCTTCAGTGTTAACTAGATCATGCAGCCTCCACAAATGTGTACATTCAACAAGCTAAGAGGAAAACAAATGCAAAATTGACGGTGTGAAAATATAGAGATAAATAAGATGCTTTCTTCATAAAAAATAAAAAGTAGGATAGGTAATGAAAAACACCTGGCCATATGTAGTTGCGCGGTAAGGCACTGTTTCCGGATTTTCCACCAATAGATTGTCATGGGCATGTTGCAAAGTCGGAATCAACCCCTCACCCAAAAACTCTGAGTCTAGTATTTCGCTGACCTGAACTTGGAATGATACTTAATTACAAAAAGGAAGAAGCTTGAAGCAAACTGACTTAACACAAATCAAGACACTATATTAAATTAAATGTTAACTAAATGAAGTGTCCATTACAAGGTAAATGCAAAGACAGGATTAGCCATTTAGGCAACGACTACATCCTCCGAGGTTCGATCACAAGAGGAGCTACAAATCCCGAGCTGATGAGAAGATAAATGAACATAAAAAATATAAGCATAACCACCGAATGCACAAACAGCTCAAAAGAGCCTGATATAAGCATATAACCAGAAACAATATGCCTATGATATTAACTTTAAGGTGGAAAGAAATCAAAGGGAAGATATTAATATAATATACCCTCCAGTTTGTATAAGACCTCCATTTAATTCTCATTATAAACTTCGTTAACAGAAAGGGACAAAAAGTGCAGAAGAAAACCTTGAGTCCGTCTGCTACTATGATACAGAAAAAGTAAAAAAAAAGAAATGATTTTAATTTATACAGAAATCAGAAAGTGTAACAATTCTGAATGAAACCCTTATCAATTGAGGAAGAGATAGGAATGTAATTTTATTTTGTGATAATATGATTATATGAATGCCACAGAGTAGCACAAAGCCACAAATACTGCATTTGAAGAGTATTCAAGTTCCTCCCACCGTTGATAGTAGATCTTTCTAGTAGATTTGATATCTAGTAAGGAGTGTGAACGACTTTTGTTACTCTTCCTCAAAGTCATCCGACTTTGCTCTATCAAAGAATCTAGTATAAACAATCTACAATTTTGATTTTCTCCGATGCGCATCCCCAGATAATTTGTCATATAATGTTAAAAAAACTCACAAGAACATCTGCGCGTGAAGCAATATCAACACCAACTTCTACTTCATCTGACCTCTTATTAATAATACGAACTTTTCTCTCCATACCATTGGCACGCAAAACCTTCCTCATCAATTTTACCATAGGAAGATAAGATTCACATGCTGTCACCATACCCTTTGTAGTAGAGCATGTAGTTTCATTTCTAGAAGACATTGCTCGTGCAGCCATCATAGACAGTAATCCGGTTCCAGCTCTACGTTTCCATGAACTCATATCAATAAACTAAAATTTTAAAAAATAAATAAAATTGCATACCAAATGTCCACATATGGCATAACTGAATTTCTTTTGCATTAGCTTACGGAAAGTACTATGACTATCAAACGTTTAAAGAAACATAGCATTCATCATTCATGTACATTATATCAACCTAACAACAACTTACAACATTTTTAGTTTGTAATTCGACTCGATAGTCAATACGCCTCAGTAAAGCATTTCACACATTTCACACATATCTAATTCCATTTACACATATAAACAAACATCAGGGAACTATCAGAACTTAAGAAAGAGTGTAACTTTGTAAATAAAATTAACAGCACTAATGATAATAATAACAAGAATTAAGGTATTTTTATAAAGAAGTATAGTAAAAGAGTTGTACCCAATATCAAGAACATGACAAGGCTTAGTAACAGTCTTGTTAATAGCATCACAATAAGCTCTGTTTCTTGGAGAATCATTAAGCATGTCTAGGTACGAGGTTGTTGCCAAAAGGGGTTTAGGAAACATGTCTTGTTGTGATTCTTCTTCTTCAATAACTACCCATTCCGAGTTACCAGTGAGTGGGTCAACTCGGAGTTGAAATTGGCGTTGAGGGGCTGTTGATACTGAGCTCATGCTTCGAGTTACAAATTGGGTCTTGAAATTAGGACAAGAACGAGGTTTTAAAACTTGGGTTTTGGAGATGACGAGAATGTTGCGGATGAATTGACGGCTCATGAGTTCACAAATTTTGTCGGTGTAAAAAAAAATAGAACTTTGTTATAATTTATTGTAATTTTTAAGTCAATGGTAAAATAGTAAAACTAGTCTTAGAAGTAGAAATTTTGATAATGCATTTAATGTTTTTATTTTTCAACTTGGCTATAAATACATGAGTTTGGTGAATTGCACCAAGCATCTTACAAATATGCTCTCTATCTCCCTCCGATTATCATTCTTTTCCTCTCAGATTTAGTAGCCCCTTCTAAAATATTAAAACTAGTATATTACAACACGTTATCAGCACGAAGCCCTGCCGAAACTGAGAAGGTATAATTTTAATTTAAATATACATATATATGAGTAGACGTGGTTACACCCTCTACATATAATTCAAATATATATAACCGTAGTAGACGTGGTTACACCCTCTACTAATAATTAAATATATAAGGCCGGAGCACCGCCTATTAAAATTATTTTACGGTACCATTTAATTTTGGGTAATACCGAAGTATAATGGGAACCTTAATTTATAAATTGCATACTTATCGGATAATAATTTTGTTGCCCCTAACTAACTTATGCAGGATTGTCCACTTTAATTTATTATTGATCGGAGATAACCTGCATACGCAGACATCCGTATGGCGGGTGAAAATCCATTTGTCATTTTATATATAGATTTGTTTATAATATCAATGATAATAATGATATATACATTGATTATTGCGTACTTGTTAACGCACCCGATTAACTAGGATTTTATGTAATATTTACATTGATGAATTAAAATTTAATAATTTTCATGTTAATTCAGATTTAGTATGACAAATATTACAAGCTTGTCGTTCGTTGCCTTGGACATTTCTGGCGATAATTATTTATCATGGGTACAAGATGTAAAGTTGCACTTGGGTTCAAAGAAATTAAGCGATACAATAAAGGCAGAAAATAAATCAACAACCGAAGAAAACTTTACCTCTATAATTTTTCTCTGACACCACATGCATGAAGATTTAAAATCTGAGTACTTAGAAGTCGAGGATCCCTTTATTTTATGGGAAAATCTAAAGGATAGGTTCGATCACCAGAAACTAGTTTATCTACCTGCAGCTGAAAATGACTGGGCTAATTTAAGACTTCAAGATTTTAAGAGTGTCCGAGCATATAGCTCTGCTTTGTTCAAAATAAGTTCTAGGCTTATTATGTGTGGTGAGAAAGTTACGGAAAAAAGAAAAATCGATAAAACACTGTCAACTTTTCACCCCAACAATATCAACTTAGCAGAGATGTACAGGGAGCGCAAATTTACTAAGTTCGGGGATCTTCTATCAACTCTCCCCGTTGCTGAACAGAATCATGAATTGGTGATTAAGAATCATCAATCACGTCCAACAGGATCTGCCCCATTACCTGAAGTAAATAACATGTCATTCCAGCAGAATGTACGTGGAAAAGGGTATAGAGGTGGACGGGGCCAAGGGCGGTACCGTGGACGAGGTCGGAACCACGGGCATTTTCGTCCATATAACAACTCTGGTCACCGGAAGTGGCAATCTGAATCACAGAGTAAAAGAAAGGCACCACGAGGAGGAAATACTGAAAATGTTTGCTATAGGTGCGGCATGGATGGGCACTGGACACGTAATTGTCATGCCCCAAATCATCTTGTTAAGCTATACCAATCTTCACAAAAATCAAAAGAGAAAATGGTAGAAACAAATTTCGCCAACAATAACATAGATGATTTCCCGAGAATCACAACCGGAGGAATAAACATTAATGGTCCGAATGAACCTAACGAAACTCCCATATGGGAGGTTGAAGATTAGTTTCATATAATTACTATAGTAGTGTGTATTGTGTGCTTTATTTTGTTTGAACTATGTAGTGTGTCATGTTCTTATCAAATAAATTATGTTTCTTAATTATATACAGAATGGATTATGAAGATATATGCATTGCTGATTGTGGTACAACTCATACGCTTCTACATAACCGAAAATATTTTACCCAAATAACCAAAACCGAAGCTCAAGTCGGAACGATTTCCGGCGTATCTAATATAATCGAAGGTTTTGGAAAAACTAGTTTTATCCTCCCTAATGATACTCACATACACATTCCAAATGCATTATATTCTAGTAAGTCTACTAGAAATCTTCTTAGTTTTAAAGATATCTGACTCAATGATTTTCACATCGAAACTACCTCTGAGGCTGATAGAGAATATCTTCTTATTACTTCCGCTAATTCTACAAACAAGAAAATCTTAGAAAAGTTTCACTCACTTTCTTCAGGATTATATATGATGAAAATTAGAACTACTGTTAGGACTATGTGTATTAGTTTGATGATAAGTCCAACAAAACACTTAAGTAGAAATCTAGTGTTTGTAGCCTCAACGGATAAGACCATCTTGGCTATCCGTTGAAGGAGTAGCCTTACTTAGCAATAAGTTTGGTATTGTAGCACATCTCACTCTCTGGTTTCAAGCTGTAATTCTTAGATGTTGTTAGGAGATAATCAGTCATGTTGACTACTAATGGATGTACAAATAGGAGGGCTAATTGTAAATATTTCATGCCTTGTAATTTTGTATAAGTGAAGAAGTGTCAACGGATATTGAAGACCTTCAACGGATAAGAAACTAAGCTTCAACGGATGTCTCTAACGCTTCAACGGATAATATCCATCAACGGATAAGTGCTTCAACGGATAAAGCTTCAACTGCTAGAGCTTCAACGGATAAAGCCATCAACGGATGAAAGCTTCAACGGATGCACTGCTAGAGCATCAACGGATAAAGCCATCAACGGATGAAAGCTTCAACGGATGCTCAGTCTCATAGCAGTTGATAGTGACAGTTAACAAAGCTGACAGAGGCACATGGATTAACAGAGATGTGGTAGCCTATTTCAGGAACAGCAGAAAAAGCAGCCGTTTTTAGTCTGGTTCATAATGGAAAGTCAACAGATAATTCCATATTACACTGGATAAAAATGGAACAGAAACAAGTGGAGAACTATTGTCTTATTGTACTTTATCTTTGTCTTCACTTGTAAACTTGGTGTTATATAAATCAAGTAGTAGCTAGTAATTAGATGTGAATTTTCCCTGAGTTGTTTAGAAATATCAAGAGAGAAAATCATCTAGTTTGTACTAGGAAGCAGCTGTGATTTAGTTTTGAATCACAGATTTTCTGAAATAACACATCTCTGGTGAAACAACAAATCCACCATAAAAGTTTTTAAGTTCCTTGTGTTCATAACATTTGTGTTTGAATATAAATTTGTCTGCATCAGCTCCAAGCAATTCACACACATTTGATCACCCAAACACTTAGTCTTACAAACTGCTCAAAACTTGAAAAAGTTTTGAGATTTACATTCAACCCCCCTTCTGTAAATCTCATTGTTAGTCCACTGGGAATAACAATTGGTATCAGAGCAAGCTCTTAACATACAAAGAGTTTAAAGATCTATTCTGCTAACATCATGAGTAAGAAGAATATTGGTGTAAAGATTCCAATCCTGGAAAGAGATAACTATCATCACTGGAAGGTGAAGATGCATTTACATCTTCTCTCTCAAGATGAAAGCTACATCAACTGCATTGAGAATGGTCCTCACATCCCACACAAGGTGGCCACAGCTGCTACTGCTACAGTTGCTGTTGGACAGTCTATTTCCAAGTCAAAGGCAGAATGGACTGTTGAAGATATTGAAGAGGTCCACAAGGACAAGAAAGCCATGAACATTTTGTTTAATGGTCTGGATCAAGATATGTTTGACAATGTCATCAATAGCCAAACTGCTAAGGAAATTTGGGATACTGTGCAGCTTATCTGTGAAGGCACAGAGCAAGTTGCTGAGGATGAAGACAATTCCAGTCAGGATGAATCTGATGATATTGATGAACATCTGGCCTTTCTGTCCAGGAGGTTTGCAAAGATGAAGTTCAGGAAAAACACAAAGTTCACTAAGCCAAACAAAAACATGGTGGACAAATCAAAGTTCAAATGCTACAACTGTGGCATTAGTAGACACTTTACAAGTGAGTGTAGGAAGCCAAATTCTGAGAAAAAGAAATTTGAGCAAGTTGATTACAAAAGGAAGTATTTTGATTTGCTCAAACAAAAGGAAAGAGCTTTTCTCACTCAAGATGATTGGGCAGCAGATGGGGTAAATGAAGATGATGATGTGGAATATGTCAACCTAGCCCTGATGGCTAATTCTGATGAAAATGAAACTAGTTCATCAAGCAACCAGGTAATTACTACTGATCTCTCTCAACTTTCTAAACATGAATGCAATGAAGCCATAAATGATATGTCCAATGAGTTATATCATTTGCGTGTTTCTCTTAAATCACTAGCTAAAGAAAACACTAGGATCAAAGAAAATAATGTGTTTTTAAGTGATAGGAATGCTGTGTTAGAGAGTCAGGTAATTGAGCTTGAAAAGATTAAACTTAAATGTTTGACTGTTGAGGGTGAACTAGAAGAAGCTGTTAAGAAAGTAGAAATTCTTTCTAAACAGTTAGAAAGTGAGCAAGAGGTAATCGAGGCCTGGAAAACATCTAGGGATGTTGGTGTTCAAATTGCAAGGTTCAGGGAATTGAATCATTCTGTGAGGATGCCTGGAAGAAAAACAAAAAGAAGTTAGAATTAATTGATGGATTGTCAACAGATGTGGAATCAACGGATGATGAAAGTTATCCGTTGAAGGAAGAAAAGGAGCATCCGTTGAAGGCTCATCAATTAAAACAGGCAAGTTCTTTTAAAAATAAAAAGAATGATTCAACTCTCAAGAACTTTGTCAAAGAAGGAGCTAGCACATCCAGAGATGTCAGTAAGGTGAATATAGGACACATGACTTTAGATCAGTTGAAAGATAGGCTTAAGTTGGTTGAGGATAAGAAGGAAACTAAAAGAAAATCTAAAAGAAATGGGAAGGTAGGGATTAATAAACATAACAATTACACACCTGATAGGTATGCTCCTAGAAAAAGCTGTGTACATTGTAAAAGTGTTAATCACCTATCTGATAATTGCAAATCTGTTAAAAATGCTCCCATGCCTTCAAATCCCTCCATGCCTAACATGTCTATGTCACCTCTGCATGCTATGCCTGTTATGTCTCACCAGAATCCCCATGCACATTTTGCAAACATGTCATACATTAATAATCCTTACTTTACTGCATTTAGTATGTCTCAAATGCCATACAATATGCCTATGTGGAATAACATGTTTGCACAACCTATGCCTTATCAAATTCAATCAAATGTGTTAAATGATTCTGTGACTAACCCTACACTTCAACCAACCACATCTGAGACCAAGGTTGACCCAAAGTTACCTAAGTCAAAAGATGCAGGAGGAATGAAGTCTAGGAAAAAGACTAACAAGGCTGGACCCAAGGACACTTGGGTACCAAAATCAACTTGATTGATTTTGTTGTGTGCAGGGACAAAGAAGGAATCTATGGTACTTGGACAGTGGTTGTTCAAGACACATGACAGGAGATTTCACCCTGCTCACAGAGTTTAAGGAGAGAGCTGGCCCTAGCATAACCTTTGGAGATGACAGCAAAGGATTCACTATGGGATATGGCTTGATTTCAAAAGAAAATGTCATCATTGATGAAGTTGCATTGGTTGATGGTCTCAAACACAATTTATTGAGTATCAGTCAACTATGTGACAGAGGGAATACTGTTTCCTTCAATTCTGAAGCCTGTATTGTCACAAGTAAAAAGGACAATAAAGTGGTTCTAACTGGAGTTAGAAAAGGGAATGTGTACTTAGCTGATTTCAACTCTATAGATGCAGAATCCATTACTTTCTTCTCAGCAAAGCAAGTCGAGTTGAAAGTTGGCTATGGCACAAGAAGCTGTCCCATTTGAATTTCAAGACAATGAATGAACTAGTCAAAAAGGACTTAGTTAGAGGAATGCCTCTAGTGGAATTCACAAGGGATGGACTGTGTGATGCTTGTCAGAAAGGAAAGCAAAAGAAAGTATCATTCAGTAAGAAGCTTGAATCTGCAATTGATGAACCACCGCAACTTCTATACATGGATCTTTTTGGACCAGTCAATGTATTGTCAATTTCAAGGAAAAGATACTGCCTAGTGATTGTAGATGATTTCTCAAAGTTTTTATGGGTTTATTTTCTTAGATCAAAGGATGAAGCTAGTGAAATCATCATCAATCATATCAAGCAAGTCAACAATCATCCTGATTTCAAAGTAAGGAATATTAGGAGTGACAATGGAACTGAGTTCAAGAATTCAACCATGAAGATGTTCTGTGAAGAAAATGGGATCATGCATGAGTTCTCAGCACCAAGAACTCCACAACAAAATGGTGTGGTGGAAAGGAAGAACAGATCACTAATTGAAGCTGCAAGGACAATGCTTGAGGAGTCAAAACTCCCAACTTATTTTTGGGCTGAGGTTGTTAACTGTGCATGTTACACTTAGAATATTTCTCTAATCAATCAAGCAAAATGCATGACTCCCTATCAATTATTCAAGAGAAGAAAACCAACTTTAAACTTTCTACATATATTTGGTTGCAAATGTTACATCTTAAGGAATCAATCTGATCACAAAGGAAAGTTTGATGCAAAGGCTGATGAAGGAATATTTGTTGGTTATTCTGCTGGAAAATCATATAGGGTCTACAATCTAAGAACCAACATTGTCATGGAATCTGTACATGTTGTGTTTGATGATAAAAAGATTGATGGACTAACAGATGAGGGACATCATGAATGACTCAAATTTGACAATATTGAGATATATTGTGATGATAGTGAAGATGAGAATGATGAAGAAGGCATCTCAAGAAGAAACCAGAGTCTGCCTTTGGATAATGCACAGAATGCTGCATCCGTTGAAAGTCATAATTCAGCTTTTGTTGAAAGAAGCAATGCAGCATCCGTTGAAAGACAAAGTGCATCATCCGTTGAAGTTCATAACGAAGCATCCGTTGATCACAGTCTGTCAACGGATAATTAATTCACCTCATCAGTTGATAGAACTCACAATTCCTTTCAAAGGATCAGCAACTCAGGGGGAGTTTCAACAAATCAACATTCTATCTCACATCATGACAATACTGAGGCAACCTCATCAAGGGCTAATCTACCACCTCAAAGGAAATGGACAAGAATCACCCTTTTGAACTGATCATTGGTGATGCTACATCTAAAGTACAAACTAGAAGGGCTACTCAAGATGAATGTCTGTATAGTAGCTTTTTATCATAGGAGGAACCTAAGCGAGTGGAAGAAGCTCTTTTGGATCCAGATTGGATTTTAGCAATGCAAGAGGAGCTAAACCAATTTGAGAGGAACAAAGTGTGGAAGCTGGTACCCAAGCCAAAGAACAAGAGTTCTATTGATACAAAATGGGTATTCAGAAACAAGATAGATGAAAATGGCATTATCATAAGGAATAAAGCCAGATTGGTTGCCAAAGGCTATTCTCAACAAGAGGGAATAGATTTTGATGAAACATTTGCTCCAGTTGCAAGACTTGAAGCCATCAGAATCTTTCTAGCCTATGCAGCTAATGCCAATTTCAAAGTCTATCAGATGGATGTCAAGAGTGCATTTCCAAATGGGGAATTGGAGGAAGAGGTTTATGTAAGCCAACCTCCAGGTTTTGAAGATCCAAATTTTCCAGACCATGTGTATTATTTGTTGAAAGCACTCTATGGACTAAAGCAAGCACCTAGAGCCTGGTATGAGACTTTATCAAAGTTCCTTCTAGATAATCACTTCACAAGAGGTACTGTTGACAAAACTCTCTTCTTTAGAAATGTTAATGGCTCTAAGATACTTGTACAAATTTATGTAGATGATATTATATTTGGATCTACAGATGATAAACTTTGTAAAAAGTTTGCTAAATTAATGCAAAGTAAATATGAAATGAGCATGATGGGAGAGCTAACTTACTTTCTTGGTTTACAAGTTAAACAAGTTAGTGGTGGAATTTTCATTAGTCAAACTAAATATATTTATGATCTTTTAAAGAAGTTTGACTTAATGGATTGTTCACCTGCAAAAACTCCCATGGCCACTGCCACCAAGCTTGAATTAAACAAGGCTGAAAAGTCTGTGAATATTACAAGTTATAGAGGCATGGTTGGCTCACTTTTATATTTAACTGCCAGTAGACCTGATATTATGTTTTCTACATGTCTCTGTGCTAGATTTCAAGCTGACCCTAAAGAATCTCACTTAGTGGCTATTAAAAGAATTTTCAGATATCTCAAGGGGACTCCAAATCTAGGAATTTGGTACCCTAGAGAGTCTGGTTTTGATCTAATTGGCTACTCAGATGCAGATTATGCAGGATGCAAAATAGACAGGAAAAGCACAACAGGCACCTGTCAATTTCTAGGAAACAAGCTTGTATCATGGTTCAGCAAGAAGCAGGATTTTGTTTCCACATCAACAGCTGAAGCTGAATACATTGCAGCTGGTAGTTGCTGTGCACAAATACTGTGGATGAGGAACCAGTTATTTGACTATGGTATAACTGTTGACAAAATTCCAATATTTTGTGACAACACAAGTGCCATTGCCATTACTGAAAATCCAGTGCAGCACTCAAGAACCAAGCACATTGATATCAAGTACCACTTCATTAGGGAACATGTGATGAAAGGTAAAGTGGAACTTCATTTTGTTCCAAGTGAAAAGCAGATTGCAGACATATTTACCAAGCCACTTGATGAATCAACATTCACAAGACTAGTAAGTGAGTTAGGTATGCTTAACTATTCATAATCTATGTCATCTATGTAATCTGTCTTGTAGCCTGAAATGAATTTGCTGCAAGAATAAAGTTGGCTTTAATCAAGACTTATCCTATCAACGGATATTCCCTATCCGTTGAAAGCCAAAATTGTTCTATCAACGGATATTCATTATCCGTTGAAAGACAAATACATTTCTGGTAATTTTATCCTTCAACGGATAAAATAGTGTTGTTCATCAACGGATAACTATTTACCTTATCCGTTGATGTGTCACGTCAGTGAGTCACAACCGTTGATTCTTTTACTCAACCGTTGATACAGATATACAGTGTTTGTATTTACGGTAGTTTTCAGAATTTCTACAGTTTTAGTTATTCCTGAACGGCTATCACTTACTTAAAAGTATCATTTAATAATTTTATTTGTGTTTTAATTCAAGAAAGTATAAAAGCCCAATTGAATTCTTATTTTCACTTTACGCTTTCTTGCAATTATCATTCTCTTTCTCTCTCAATTCTCAAGTTTTTCTCTGCAACCTCTACTCACAACAATGGCACCAGTAGTCAAAATTATGTCTCAAACAGGATTTGTTTATGAAAAGAATAATTTCATAGTCTTGGTTGAAAAGAATGAAGCCCATTCTGATTATCACAAGATGATGGACTTCATCAAGAACTGTAAACTGAGCTATACAATGCTGGAAGCCCCAACCATCTACTGTGAAGTGATTGAGGAGATTTGGACAACTGCAGAGTTCAACTCCACATATATGACTATTGTCTTCTCTCTCAAAGGTAAGGACTATTGCATTAATTGTGATGATATACAATCTTGCTTTAAGTTGCCTGAAAATAATGCCATGACACCACATACTGATAAAGATGTCTCTGCAATGCTAGATTCCATAGGCTATGCTTTTGATTCTGCTAGTTTAGGTAGTATTAGAAGGAAAGGCCTTAGGAAAGAATGGAGTTTTCTTGGAGATGCCTTTATTAAGGTTTTCTCTGGGAAGATTAGCAATTTTGATGCTATCACTTCATCTCTTGTTAATATGCTCTATATGCTAGTTTCTGATAGGTACTTTAATTTTAGCAACTGTGTTATGCTAGAATTAGGTTTCAGATTAGGTAACAAAGCTAATAGACCACATAACATCTACTTTGCTAGATTCTTTATGTTATTGGCTAACCATGTTGCTGAAGATTTGGTTATATCCAATGAGAATAATAAACTCAAATGCTGGGCACAAGAGAAAAGGGTCCTTGCAGACCTTTTGAGAATGAACCTCAACAGCCAGGTGCCATTGGTATACTTGCCAATCATGAATGCACCACAGGTAAGTGAGGTAAATATTTCTATAACTCCTACTTTTTCTAACCCCAATGTTTCTTTGCCTTCTAGTGTGGCTATGGAACCTGTGTCATTGTCCAAACAGGCTCCTACCAAAGCCACCAAATCTAAAATTTCCAAAGTCAAGTCAAAGAAACCTACCTCTGTTGTTTCTCAAAAGACAACATTTGTAACAACTACCATAAACCCTGAAGGGAGTGAACAGGGTGTGAGTTGTGAGGGGAGGGGTGAACATCAAAAAGCCCCCCAGGATAAGGTGGGAGAGGTGAGTGGTACCCAAACCAGCCAAGCCACAGTCTCTCAAAAGACTGTAGTGGTTCAAAAGGAGTCCAGTTGCATCCTCCCAAAAGGATGCAACTATTGAAAATAGTCCCCAACCAGGGACACAGAACAAAAGAGGGAGGGACACTGAAGCTACATATTTACCAATTCAAGCCTTTTCAAGGAAGAAGAAGGCCAAAACCCTAGTTTCCACACAAGAGACACACACAGCACAGATACATCCACCAGTATCTGTGCCTTCTCAAATTCAGCTTGATGTGATTCCAGCAAATGTGGAATCACATCCCCATTCTCTCAATATAGAAACACACCATTCCTCAAACTCTCCAACACCCTCTCTGGATGTGGATATGATATTCACATCAATTCCTGATTCTCCCTCATTAAAACTCAGGGAGGAGCCCCACTCAAAACCTGGTGATCATCATCTTTTAGATGATTTGTTGGATCATCAGCCAATTCTTTCAGATACAGTTGCAGAATCTGTGTCACCACACTTAAAATCAATCCACACAGATTCAACAATTATATCACTTTCTATCTCTACATCATTTCCTTCTTCAACGGATATCTCTCATCCGTTGACAAGTGGTTGTTCTTCAACGGATAAGCTTAACAGCAGTTATCCGTTGATACCATCAGTTTCTACTTCAACGGATACTCCCTATCCGTTGATGGCCTCTACACGCTTAACCGAAACAACTCCAACTGTAGAGGACATGGCAACTGTACAATCACTTTTAGGCTTGAGGGAAGGGAGTGATTTTTTGAGTGAGAGGCTGGGTTGCTCCCAGGCAAAAGGAGAGGTTGAGAGTCACCAAATGCATGCTATTTCTTCCAGCATGGCAAAAGTAAGTGAGAGGAGTGCCGCCTTAGAAGGTGAAGGTGAGGGTGTGAGGGTGTGTGTGAGCCAGGGGGAGCCCCTGATGCAAGAAAAGAGAGAAATTGAGAGAAAGGCAGGTACAGAAGCTATAAGGGTGGATCCAGCCATTGCTAGTGAGTTAATGAAAGTGGATGATGCAGATAAGGGAAGACAATTTCAGCAACATTACAAAGCTGTCATTGATAACATTTCCTTGGATGCTGACACTTTTACTCACCCTATTTCAGCCTATCAATTATTGGCTGCACAGGGCAATGTGGAGGCAGAACAGACACTACACATTGTACACACTTCAGAATCTCTTCTCAGAGACAAAGCTGCTGTCAACAGGCTGCCTTCTCAAGCTGGTGAGCCATCTGAAGAATTTGGAGTAAATTCTAATGATGATGAATCTAATTCTTTGAATGAGAGCATGAACTTAGGGGGAGTAGCAGGCCCAAGTTCTGTTCCTACTCTTCCTGTATGGGCATGGGCAAAACCATCAACACCAGGAGAATTTGGTGTCACTTTGGTCAAACAAGTCATGATAATTCAGCAGGCCATTCAGGGGACTCAGGATGCTGGTACCAAGGCAATTCTTCAAGCTCATCTGGAATCTCTGCATCTCTTGCAGTTGCAGCATTACCAGCAAAATCTAAGTGTGGATGAGCTCAAGCTGGACATTGCTGATCTGAAATCCTACAATGCTGAGAAATTGGATTCAGTTATACCCTATGGTACTATGCAAGATTTGTTGGGGAGACTGAGGAAGGCATCTGATGCTGACAAGAGGCTGGCCAGATTGGAAGATAGGGTTCAAATCATTGAAGACTCTATGGTCACCATTCTTCAGAATCAACAAACTCAAACAAATCTACTCATGCAGCTGGCACAAGCACAAGGCTTGACCCCTACCCTTGATGATAACAAAAAGGGGGAGAATAAAGGGAAAGGGGAAGGAGAGCCATCTACAACAGTTCAGATTTCTCAAGTGCTAGTTCCTGTCATCACAACTTCTCCACCAATTCAAGTCAAAGGAAAGCTAGATGGAATTGATCTAATCCAGATAGCAGCAGCTGAATTGCAAGTCAAAGAGCAAAGGAAGAAGATTGATGAAAAGATGCAACTAATATTTGGTTCTACAACTTCTCAATCACAATCTGTGAAGCATAGCTTAAAAGTGGAATCAATTATTATGGAACTCAAGCCAGTAGGGAGGCATAAGGATGGAGAAACTTCTTCCAAAGATCTACAACCTATGATTCTCAAGCCCAACAACAGATCCAATAAGGACTCTACAAAGAATCCTCTAAAAGAGGTGGATTTTCCTCTTCCAAAAGCAGATGAGGACAAGCTTTTAGGAAGAAGTATTGCATATCTCAAAGAGACCATGGATGAGGCTGTAAGGAGAAACATGGCTATTATCTTCAGAGAGGGAAAGAGCATATGTGTGATGCAAGGACATCCCAAATTCTCAATAGCCAAGAGGGAAGAAATCAAAAGGTTGAAGGAAGAAGCCAAACAGCTAAAGGCTGACAAAAGAGCACAAGCAAAGCTTGAAAAATAGCTAAAGTTAAGTCAGGCTGAAGAACAGAAAGAAATTGAAGACAAAGGTGAAGATGAAGCTATGGGGGACATGGTTGGCACTGAGATGGAGGAAAGAAGTAAGGAAGAATGGCAGAAAGGGAAAAGAAAGAAGGTCAATGCAAAGAGAAAGAAGGTAGATAAGACTGAAGAAACCCAATCAATATCCAAACCACTACCCTCTATTCCTGAACCCATTGTACCTGACCCCTTCATGAACATTCATGGTGAAACAATCATTCCCAAGGAGGAACCAATTGATTGGGACACCATCAAATTGCCCACCTTCCTAACCTCTTCTCCACCATCAAAGAAGCAGAAAAGAAGAATCAAATTAACACCCTCTAAAGCCTCAATCAAATTCACACAGAAGCCTAAGCCTAAACCTCAAACCTCTAAAGATGATTATGTTCACATCTGTGACATAAAAGAATTTTCAGACATTGAACTCTATCTGGATGAGCTGGAGGATGTAAGGGGAATAGCTGCCTACAGACAGCTACCAGAAAGACTAGTGTTCAAATACAAAGGAGCTGGGGAAAGAACATGGCCTCTTCACAGAATTCTGAATGAAGGCTACTCTACCTTGATTAGAGTCTACTCAGCCATACATAAGGATTCTGGCTTTACCAGAACTGCCAGGACTGAGATTCTCAACAAGATTGCCAACATAAGGAAAACTTGGAGGGAGCCCAATGCCTTGCCTAGGACTTTACTCATTCAAGAGAGAGGTATTACAATTCACAAATCACCTCATTGGTTGATGGAGTTCAGAGACAACAAAGGAGTCAGAAGATTTTTCAGAATTGAAGATCAGCTAAAGATTGCCAGTAATGAAACTCTCAAGGATATGCAATCTAAGTTAGATATCAATGAAGAAGATGAAGCTGAATTCTACAGACAACTTCAACTTCAAATAGAGGAGAATGACAGGAGGCTAGGAAAGAAAACCAGGGATCAAAGGAAAAGAAAGTAATTTGCTCAGGCTAAAGGAGCACCCTTGGAAACAATGTATTTCTTCAATTTCATCTCAGCATATACACTTTTGTAGCACTTTTGAATTTCTGCTTTGTTACAGTTTATATATTTGTTAAGTATTTTGTTATCATCAAGCTAAACCCAAATTTATGCTTACAGTTCTAGTAGACATAAATAGGGGGAGATTGTTAGGACTATGTGTATTAGTTTGATGATAAGTTCAGCAAAACACTTAAGTAGAAATCTAGTGTTTGTAGCCTCAACGGATAAGACCATATTGGCTATCCGTTGAAGGAGTAGCCTTATTTGGCAATAAGTTTGGTATTGTAGCACATCTCACTCTCTGGTTTCAAGCTGTAATTCTTAGATGTTATTAGGAGATAATCAGTCATGTTGACTACTAATGGATGTACAAATAGGAGGGCTAATTGTAAATATTTCATGCCTTGTAATTTTGTATAAGTGAAGAAGTGTCAACGGATATTGAAGACCTTCAACGGATAAGAAACTAAGCTTCAATGGATGTCTCTAACGCTTCAACGGATAATATCCATCAACGGATAAGTGCTTCAACGGATAAAGCTTCAACTGCTAGAGCATCAACGGATAAATCCATCAACGGATGAAAGCTTCAACGGATGCACTGCTAGAGCATCAACGGATAAAGCCATCAACGGATGAAAGCTTCAACGGATGCTCAGTCTCATAGCAGTTGATAGTGACAGTTAACAAAGCTGACAGAGGTACATGGATTGACAGAGATGTGGTAGCCTATTTCAGGAACAGCAGAAAAAGCAGTCGTTTTTAGTCTGGTTCATAATGGAAAGTTAACAGATAATTCCATATTACACTGGATAAAAATGGAACAGAAACAAGTGGAGAACTATTGTCTTATTGTACTTTATCTTTGTCTTCACTTGTAAACTTGGTGTTATATAAACCAAGTAGTAGCTAGTAATTAGATGTGAATTTTCCCTGAGCTGTTTAGAAATATCAAGAGAGAAAATCATCTAGTTTGTACTAGGAAGCAGCTGTGATTTAGTTTTGAATCACAGATTTTCTGAAATAACACATCTCTGGTGGAACAACAAATCCACCAGAAAAGTTTTTAAGTTCCTTGTGTTCATAACATTTGTGTTTAAATATATATCTGTCTGCATCAGCTCCAAGCAATTCACACACATTTGATCACCCAAACACTTAGTCTTACAAACTGCTCAAAACTTGAAAAAGTTTTGAGATTTACATTCAACCCCCCTTCTGTAAATCTCATTGTTAGTCCACTGGGAATAACAATTGGTATCAGAGCAAGCTCTTAACATACAAAGAGTTTAAAGATCTATTCTGCTAACATCATGAGTAAGAAGGATATTGGTGTAAAGATTCCAATCCTGAAAAGAGATAACTATCATCACTGGAAGGTGAAGATGCATTTACATCTTCTCTCTCAAGATGAAAGCTACATCAACTGCATTGAGAATGGTCCTCACATCCCACACAAGGTGGCCACAGCTGCTACTGCTACAGTTGCTGTTGGACAGTCTATTCCCAAGCCAAAGGCAGAATGGACTGTTGAAGATATTGAAGAGGTCCACAAGGACAAGAAAGCCATGAACATTTTGTTTAATGGCCTGGATCAAGATATGTTTGACAATGTCATCAATAGCCAAACTGCTAAGGAAATTTGGGATACTGTGCAGCTTATCTGTGAAGGCACAGAGCAAGTTGCTGAGGATGAAGACAATTCCAGTCAGGATGAATCTGATGATATTGATGAACATCTGGCCTTTCTGTCCAGGAGGTTTGCAAAGATGAAGTTCAGGAAAAAACACAAAGTTCACTAAGCCAAACAAAAACATGGTGGACAAATCAAAGTTCAAATGCTACAATTGTGGCATTAGTGGACACTTTGCAAGTGAGTGTAGGAAGCCAAATTCTGAGAAAAAGAAATTTGAGCAAGTTGATTAGAAAAAGAAGTATTTTGATTTGCTCAAACAAAAGGAAAGAGCTTTTCTCACTCAAGATGATTGGGCAGCAGATGGGGTAAATGAAGATGATGATGTGGAATATGTCAACCTAGCCCTGATGGCTAATTCTGATGAAAATAAAACTAGTTCATCAAGCAACCAGGTAATTACTACTGATCTCTCTCAGCTTTCTAAACATGAATGCAATGAAGCCATAAATGATATGTCCAATGAGTTATATCATTTGCGTGTTTCTCTTAAATCACTAGCTAAAGAAAACACTAGGATCAAAGAAAATAATGTGTTTTTAAGTGATAGGAATCCTGTGTTAGAGAGTCAGGTAATTGAGCTTAAAAAGATTAAACTTAAATGCTTGACTGTTGAGGGTGAACTAGAAGAAGCTGTTAAGAAAGTAGAAATTCTTTCTAAACAGTTAGAAAGTGAGCAAGAGGTAATCAAGGCCTAGAAAACATCTAAGGATGTTGGTGTTCAAATTGCCAAGGTTCAGGGAATTGAATCATTCTGTGAGGATGCCTGGAAGAAAAACAAAAAGAAGTTAGAATTAATTGATGGATTGTCAACAGATGTGGAATCAGCGGATGATGAAAGTTATCCGTTGAAGGAAGAAAAGGAGCATCCGTTGAAGGCTCATCAATTAAAACAGGCAAGTTCTTTTAAAAATAAAAAGAATGATTCAACTCTCAAGAACTTTGTCAAAGAAGGAGCTAGCACATCCAGAGATGTCAGTAAGGTGAATATAGGACACATGACTTTAGATCAGTTAAAAGATAGGCTTAAGTTGGTTGAGGATAAGAAGGAAACTAAAAGAAAATCTAAAAGAAATGGGAAGGTAGGGATTAATAAACATAACAATTACACACCTGATAGGTATGCTCCTAGAAAAAGCTGTGTACATTGTAAAAGTGTTAATCACCTATCTGATAATTGCAAATCTGTTAAAAATGCTCACATGCCTTCAAATCCCTCCATGCCTAACATGTCTATGTCACCTCTGCATGCTATGCCTGTTATGTCTCACCAGAATCCCCATGCACATTTTGCAAACATGTCATACATTAACAATCCTTACTTTACTGCATTTAGTATACCTCAAATGCCATACAATATGCCTATGTGGAATAACATGTTTGCACAACCTATGCCTTATCAAATTCAATCAAATGTGTTAAATGATTCTGTGACTAACCCTACACTTCAACCAACCACATCTGAGACCAAGGTTGACCCAAAGTTACATAAGTCAAAAGATGCAGGAGGAATGAAGTCTAGGAAAAAGACTAACAAGGCTGGACCCAAGGACACTTGGGTACCAAAATCAACTTGATTGATTTTGTTGTGTGCAGGGACAAAGAAGGAATCTATGGTACTTGGACAGTGGTTGTTCAAGACACATGACAGGAGATTTCACCCTGCTCACAGAGTTTAAGGAGAGAGCTGGCCCTAGCATAACCTTTGGAGATGACAGCAAAGGATTCACTATGGGATATGGATTGATTTCAAAAGAAAATGTCATCATTGATGAAGTTGCATTGGTTGATGGTCTCAAACACAATTTATTGAGCATCAGTCAACTATGTGACAGAGGGAATACTGTTTCCTTCAATTCTGAATCCTGTATTGTCACAAGTAAAAAGGACAATAAAGTGGTTCTAACTGGAGTTAGAAAAGGGAATGTGTACTTAGCTGATTTCAACTCTACAGATGCAGAATCCATTACTTGTCTTCTCAGCAAAGCAAGTCCAGTTGAAAGTTGGCTATGGCACAAGAAGCTGTCCCATTTGAATTTCAAGACAATGAATGAACTAGTCAAAAAGGACTTAGTTAGAGGAATGCCTCTAGTGGAATTCACAAGGGATGGACTGTGTGATGCTTGTCAGAAAGGAAAGCAAAAGAAAGTATCATTCAGTAAGAAGCTTGAATCTGCAATTGATGAACCACTGCAACTTCTACACATGGATCTTTTTGGACCAGTCAATGTATTGTCAATTTCAAGGAAAAGATACTGCCTAGTGATTGTAGATGATTTCTCAAAGTTTTCATGGGTTTATTTTCTTAGATCAAAGGATGAAGCTAGTGAAATCATCATCAATCATATCAAGCAAGTCAACAATCATCCTGATTTCAAAGTAAGGAATATTAGGAGTGACAATGGAACTGAGTTCAAGAATTCAACCATGAAGATGTTCTGTGAAGAAAATGGGATCATGCATGAGTTCTCAGCACCAAGAACTCCACAACAAAATGGTGTGGTGGAAAGGAAGAACAGATCACTAATTGAAGCTGCAAGGACAATGCTTGAGGAGTCAAAACTCCCAACTTATTTTTGGGTTGAGGCTGTTAACTATGCATGTTACACTCAGAATATTTCTCTAATCAATCAAGCAAAATGCATGACTCCCTATCAATTATTCAAGAGAAGAAAACCAACTTTAAACTTTCTACATGTCTTTGGTTACAAATGTTACATCTTAAGGAATCAATCTGATCACAAAGGAAAGTTTGATGCAAAGGCTGATGAAGGAATATTTGTTGGTTATTCTGCTGGAAAATCATATAGGGTCTACAATCTAAGAACCAACATTGTCATGGAATCTGTACATGTTGTGTTTGATGATAAAAAGATTGATGGACTAACAGATGAGGGACATCATGAAGGACTCAAATTTGATAATATTGAGATATATTGTGATGATAGTGAAGATGAGAATGATGAAGAAGGCATCTCAAGAAGAAACCAGAGTCTGCCTTTGGATAATGCACAGAATGCTGCATCCGTTGAAAGTCATAATTCAGCTTCTGTTGAAAGAAGCAATGCAGCATCCGTTGAAAGACAAAGTGCATCATCCGTTGAAGTTCATAACGAAGCATCCGTTGATCACAGTCTGTCAACGGATAATCAATTCACCTCATCAGTTGATAGAACTCCCAATTCCTTTCAATGGATCAGCAACTCAGGGGGAGTTTCAACAAATCAACATTCTATCTCACATCATGACAATACTGAGGCAACCTCATCAAGGGCTAATCTACCACCTCAAAGGAAATGGACCAAGAATCACCCTTTTGAACTGATCATTGGTGATGCTACATCTAAAGTACAAACTAGAAGGGCTACTCAAGATGAATGTCTGTATAGTAGCTTTTTATCACAGGAGGAACCTAAGCGAGTGGAAGAAGCTCTTTTGGATCCAGATTGGATTTTAGCAATGCAAGAGGAGCTAAACCAATTTGAGAGGAACAAAGTGTGGAAGCTGGTACCTAAGCCAAAGAACAAGAGTTCTATTGAAACAAAATGGGTATTCAGAAACAAGATAGATGAAAATGGCATTGTCATAAGAAATAAAGCCAGATTGGTTGCCAAAGGCTATTCTCAACAAGAGGGAATAGATTTTGATGAAACATTTGCTCCAGTTGCAAGACTTGATGAAACGTTGGTTTTGATTCCACATCTATAATTAGATATCTGGAGCCTCTAACCGGAGACTTATTTACCGCAAGATATGCAAATTGTCATTTTGACGAGTCTATGTTTCCTCCCTTAGGGGGAGATAAACATTCAAATAAAGTTAATCCTGACATAACATGGAATGCATCAGGATTATATTTTCTAGATCCACGTATCGGTCAATGCGAACTTGAAGTTAAAAGAATTATTCATATGCAAAATATCGCAAACCAAATGCCTGACGCATTTAACGATTCTAGAAATATAACTAAATCTCATATACCTGCAGTAAATACTCCAGCTAGAATAGATATACCAATTCAAAAATCAGATACAAAAGAATTGGTTACAAAATCAAAGCCACGCCTGAAGCATGGTAGACCGGTCGGTGCAAAAGATGTTGCACCACGAAAAAGAAAAATAAAGAAAATTGCCCCTGAAGTGGCACATGCTCCAGAAGAAGCAAATACCCCTAAAGTGGTATTATCTCCTGAAGAGATTCTAGTCCCTGAAGATATGGGGTTAAACAATCACGAAATTTCAATAAATTATGTGCATGATATGAAATTATGGGATCGAAGTAAAGCCATAATCGATGATGTATTTGTATATTCCGTATAATTGGATGTAGACATAAATTCTGATCCTGAACCACAAAGTATGGATGAATGTCGTCGAAGAAAAGACTGGCCAAAATGGAAAGAAGAAATCCAAACAGAATTAAATTCATTGCATAAAAGAGAAGTATTTGGACCTGTTGTCCAAACACCAATCGGTGTGAACCCTGTTGGGAATAAATGGGTATTCATAAGAAAACGAAATAAAAATAATGAAATTATGAGATATAAAGCCCGACTTGTAGCACATGGGTTTTCTCAAAGGCCTGAAATTGATTATCAAGAGACATACTCGCCAATGATTGATGGAATTACTTTTCGTTTTATATTAGGTATGACATCTAAAGAAAAATTGGAAACACGTATTATGGACGTCGTTACTGCATACATATATGGTTCACTTGATAGTGAAATTTTTATGAAAATCCCAGAAGGGTTAAAAATGGATGAGTTCAAGAAACCTCGTCATATATGCTCCATTAAACTTCAACGATCATTGTATGGGCTGAAACAATCTGGTCGTATGTGGTATAATAGACTAAGTCGTTATTTACAAAAGAATGGGTATATTAGTAACCAAATTTCTCCATGTGTTTTTATCAAAAAATCACAATCTGGTTTTGTGATTATTGCTGCATATGTGGATGATTTAAATCTTGTAGGAACTGCTACGGAGGTTAATAATGTTGTCATATACTTAAAAACAGAGTTTGAAATGAAAGATCTTGGAAGGACAAAATATTATCTTGGGATACAAGTCGAGCACTTGTCAATAGGAATTTTCCTCCACCAATCCACATATACAGAAAAGATTTTGAACAGATTTTACATGGATAAATCTCATCCATTAACTACTCCAATGGTGGTTAGACCTTTAGAGCCTGATAAAGATCCATTTCGACCATGAGAAGATGATGAAGAGGTTCTTGGTCCTGAAATCCCATATATAGGTGCAATTGGTGCACTTATGTATCTTGCAAATAATACAAGGCCAGATATTGCATTTGCTGTGAATTTATTGGCTAGATTTAGCTCTGCTCCGATGTACATACATTGGAATGAGATCAAACATATATTTCGTTATCTTTGTGGAACAACAGACTTTGGATTATTCTTCCCGAAAAAATCAACATCTCAGTTGATTGGATATGCAGACGTTGGATATTTGTCAGATCCTCATTTTGATAAATCACAAACTGGATATGTATTTACATATTGCGGTACAACCATTTCCTGGAAATCCACGAAGCAAACTACAGTGGAAACCTCAACAAATCACTCAGAACTCATTGCAATTCATGAGGCCAGTAGAGAATGTGTTTGGTTGCGATCTGTCATCAAGAATATTCGGGAATCATGTGGATTATCATACATCACTAGAAGTCCTACCATTATGTTTGAGGATAACACTGCATGCATTGATCAACTTAAGGAAGGATATATCAAAGGAGACAGGACAAAACACATTTCACCAAAATTCTTCTACACTCATGAGCTTCAAAAGAATGGTGAAATTGATGTTCAACAAATTCGGTCATGTGACAACCTTGCTGATTTATTCACGAAATCATTACCAAATTCAACATTTGGGAAGTTATGACATAACATTGGAATGCGTCGACTCAAAGATTTGTTACAACAAAATTCAGACAATGATTAGTTTTCCAGGGGAGATTGTACTCTTTTTCCTTCGTCAAAGTTTTTATTCCACTGGGTTTTTCTTTGAACAAGGTTTTAACGAGGCAATCTATGATCAATGTTGAATGACAATCAAAGGGGAGTGTTATAATTGATTGTAATTTTTAAGTCAATGGTAAAATAGTAAAGCTAATCTTAGGAGTAGAAATTTTGATAATGCATTTAATGTTTTTGTTCTTCAACTTGGCTATAAATACATGGGCTTGGTGAATGAAAAATTTGCACCAAGCATCTTACAAATATGCTCTCTATCTCCCTCCGATTATCATTCTTTCCCTCTCAGATTTAGTAACCCCTTCTAAAATATTAAAGCTAGTATATTACAACAAACTTCAATTTATACCAAAAAAAAAAACTTAATGTAAATGTGAACATTTTTTTTTCATGGAGTGGATATCTATTTTTTAATGGACCAAGTATAATATTTTAGGTGATGATATCAGATTGTGGGCCGAAGATATTCATTTATGGGCTTTGCAATGGTCTAGTAAGCTTCATAGAAGTAAAGAGTTTTAGTATTTGGGCTTTGTTCAAATATTTTTATTGACCAGGTAATGAGATACATCCGAATTTACAAATGTAAAATGATCCAGAAGTTTTGAGAAGGAAAAAAATAATTCGGTTACGGTGTAAATGAACCTTTTCTGTGAGCTAATCAAGTCGATTAGTGAAATATTTAATGTGACTAGATAGTAATTGTCCGATAAAAATCAAGTCAAAATCGAGCTATTTGAATTGGTTGAATTGAGCTCGATTTTCAGATTATTCAATTTATAAACTCGTAACATTAATCAATTTTTTATACTTTTTTAAATAATTTTTGTAATATAATATAAATATATAATATTATACACTTATTACATAATTAATTGAGATAAATTTGAACCAAATTTATTGTTTGCAACTTTTTCTTGATATTTAATAATATCGATTTGACCTTTCGAATCGAACTCAAGCATTTTAAAATTTTGTCGAGTCAAATTTTAAATTAAAATTTACTCCCTCTATCCCATCAAATTCTTTAAATCGTCGAATGTAATCTCGACACGCACTTTAAGACTCTCATTAAATATAGTTACGTAATTTATTTTTAAAATAGTTTTTTTCATGAATTAAAGTTTAAAATTAAATTTTTATTTTTAAAAAAAATAAAAAACTTTTATGAAACTATATTTAACAAAAGGTTTAAAATGTGTGTCGATCAGTGTCAGGAACCCGTTGTAACGGAGGGAGTATGATTTAGTCCGGTTCAAACTTAAATTATTATTTGAACTTAACTACAACAGTGTTAAATTCGACTTAACTCATTTATTATTTTAAATTCCGGTGGAGATTGAAAATTTAAATAAGCTAACTATTATTGATAATTATGAAAAAACAAAATTAACAGGTACATAAAAAATCCTAAATTTAACTCTCTTTTTTTCTCACAATCGTCTCCGTGTTAGACTCCATAACGATCGGAATTTCATCGGTTTTATCTTATGAAAAATTCTAAAACTTTTTTTTTATTCAATAATCTTCCTTACGGGAAATGATTTCAATCCTTTTAATTAGGTTTAGTATATTTTATAGATTTGTATTATCAGAACTTTCGGTTTGTTTGCTTTTTTTCCAATTCAAGCAGAGTTTATTAGATTAAAGAGTTTATCGCCTATCTTGTGGTTTTAACCGTCAAATTTAAGTTTTTTTACTTTCATTTATTTTCAGTTTTTTTTTTCATTTTAACTTATATTTTTAGATGATTTATCTCCTTGGTGAGAGTTTTATTTTTCGCTTATTAATTATAAGCGAGATTTTTTATTTGGTGATAAAATTTTGTATAAAATCACTGTTCTAGTCATAACTCAAACAATAACTCCTTCGAGAGATATGGATGACGATGCTAGTATTTTAACGTGTATACATGAAATGGATAATTGTAGTTATATATACATTATTTTCAAAAAATTGTTTAACTGTTTTTTTACGAGAATAAAGGATTACAATTTACTCTTTTTTCGAGTCCATTATTGATGTAAATGTCGTATAATTTTTTGTTATTAAATTAACGCATTTACTTTTAAAAGAAACAGGTAATGAAAAAGTGGTAATAACAGTCAAAAATTGAAATGAGTACCAAGTAAAGGACTGCTCTGTCTTGTACGACAATGGATTTCTGTTACGCTAATTTCGTCACTACTTTGTTTTTCCAAAATTATATTTTTTGTCTCGTAACAGTATTTTATTAAAAATAATAATGACAAACAGTTCCAGATTTTCCAACTCGTCAACTCTTCGTAAAACTTTCTTTAGAAATCCTAAAATTTAATCCTTCTGTAATCACAATTTTTTAAACAAAAAACATGTCGAAAAAACTTGTCAATAAATCACTAATCCCGTATCAAAATTTCAATTTCAAAATCTCGAAATGGTAAACGCTTTTATTAACATATAGCTCGTCCAAATAAATGTATTTAAGAAAAATAATGAAAGTAAAGCTTGACGAATAAGTTATGAATTTTTTTTCTTTTTTATGATGCATGCATGATAATTATTAGACTTGGTGTATTAATATTAAATCAGAAAGTTCCAAATATATTACTGGCAATGTCTAAATACCGATTAAATATTTTCATCGTCCCTAACATGGACGGAGACAACATGTTCGCTACTTGATTAAATAAAATGATTTTAAATTGTTCATAAGTGCAGTTTAACTAATTTCTTTTTAAGTTATTAATAAATTTAAGATGATTTTGATAGAAATAATAATAGCTTAAGCAGATATAAGACGAAGTTGCTGTGTATCCTATGTAGCGAGGAGAAAGAGGACAATTGGGAAATCCATGAAAGATATGAATTTGCATAGACTATATTTTATTCCAAGGTAGGTATACAACACTCTCAAAGTGAGATACATATAATCGGCGCAAAAACTACTAAAATAGACCCGGTTAGATTAATAGTATTAAATAAATAATCATAGTATTATGTACTCCCCCGTCCCTAATTAGGTTTCCAATTTTGATTTTTGAGAGTCAAATTGACCGAAAATTACATATATTATATAATTAAAAATATTTCAAAATTTTATATCATGACAAACTATATTTAATCTATTTTAATATGCAACTTTCAGTTTTTAAAAATAATAAATGGATAAATTTTTATTTTTAGTCCAAGACCATGAGTGCATAGTTTCCAAGTTCTTCATCTATGAGTCATCCCAATTTTTACCTTCTGCAATATAAGTTTTATTTTGTTGTTTCTTTAGAAGAGCTTCATACTTTGCTTCAAGTTCAAAATAAGCCTTATCTTTCTTTGCCTTCTTGGGTTTCCTGCATTCTGTAGCAAAGTGGCCTGGTTCATCACAGCTGAAACACCTCATATTAGATCTGTCAACAAATCCAGTTTTGTAACCACTTTTGCTAGCAGAATTGTACTTCCCTTTCTCTTTCCAGCTGTTGTCTTTGTTGAAGGATTGTCCTTTATTTCTGAAGTATCTTGGCTTCTTTACTCTAATGTTAGAGAATTTTCTAGCCAGATAGGCCATTGACTGATCTAGCTCATCCAGTTCTTCAAGAGTATAGTACTCATCCTTTTCCAACTCTAGTATGACTTGCTCCTGTGAATCAATTGTTCTCTGCTCACTTGTTGAGGCAACTGTGATATGAGATCTTGGTTCATCATTGGATGTTTGGCCTTCATTTACTATTAAAGCACTTGAACCATCTACAACATATCATTGGCCAGATCTCAATGATTGCCTTTGAATCATCTCTAGTTCATAGATTTTGAGAATTCCATATAGAACTTCCAGAGTTATCCTGCTCAAGTCTCTCCCTTCCCTGATTGCTGAGATTTACTGTTCCAAATGATCAGGAAGAGTAAGCAAGAACTTTAGATTCACCTCTTCAGCTTCATAATACTTGTCATGAAGCTGCAAGTCATTTATCAGCTTATTAAATCTTTCAAACACTTCAGTAATGCTTTCCTTGGGCTTAGCCATAAAACCCTCATACTGTGCAATCAGTATTCTTCTTTGATTAGATCTAACTTCCTCAGTTCCTCAGTTCGTTCACTTGTTATATTTATTGACTAGTCAAATTTATAAATTGTGATCCTTGTATCATGTGTATATTTTTGTACACATTCTAATATTCGTTTCGTGTTCTCTATCTTAAAATTGTTATTGTCAACTCATATATTTTTATTATGTTTCGCAATTATTTGCGATATTGTCCCGCTCTGTTCTGTTCTGTTAAATGAGTTTGACAATATTTGTAACCTACTTATTGGGCTCTTAAACCGATCTGTGTGGGTTAATCACAGACAATGTTCACATGAAGTTCAGAGTAAAGGTGAACTAGGAACTTACTCGTATCAGTGTTATAAGTATACGAGCACATCTCTGGAGTATGAGATTGTGTATAGATCATGGTCGTTATAGTATTGTTGGGATGTTTATACATTCCTTATTTTTTCTCGTGGATTACCAGGGAAGAAACGCCTGGACCGTGTTCGCTTTATGATCCGGACTTAGCGAACACGGGTTATATAAGAGACCCTTATTGTACCCACCTTATTGTGATTCAGCCTTGTTTCTGTTCAGCTTGATTGAATTCGATGTATAAAATCCACTGTTAGTTGTAAATTGTGCTTCTGTTATATTGTATTCGTATTGGGCACTTTTGCACACTCGTATTATCCTCTTTCCGCAGGTAATCAGGGAAAAACGGGGATTGAGATGAGTGATGTCCAACCTTTAGCTACAACCTATTAGTTGGTTTTAATAATTTTGAAAACTCATTAACATTTTTTTCAGATTATTTAGTATTTTCATATTGAGGATTTAAAACATCGTTATTTATCAGGATTATCGTTTATCTTATATTTTGATTTATTATAATTCATATTTTACTTCGATATCCGTTATTTAATTAACGGTCTGTGCGGGCTGTTACAGACAAATTATATAATATTGACGATAATAATTATGCGAAGATCAAATTACATACGATTAACGATAATTATCTAATTTTAAACTAATAATAATTAATATTTGAAAATTAAATAATTACACTTACATGGTTTTGATAAATATTTGTTAAGAAAAATGCGAGAATCCAAAGCATAGAAAATATGTACTTCACTTATGGTGAACTAATCCATTGGGGAAAGTAAGATAAAAATAAACAATCACAAACACCTGCACGACTTGTCATTGAGAAGATAAGACGGAATATATATTGTTTTTCTTGTGATGCGTCCTATATTTCTCAACCATTCTATAGTTTTTTAATCTTCTCCACCAGAATGTCCCAGGATCCCAAGCTTCGTAAAAATTCAACACAATCCCATGAAAAATTTGAAGCAGATCATATTTCAGGAATCAAGCACGAAGATCAAAGTCATGAACAAGAAGAAAAAATGGTACAAAAAAATGACGATTGAAAAGAGAAAGAAGCAGGTAATGAAGTAAGCAAATATGATGATGATGATTGTAAAATTCCATGTTTAGAAGAAAACAAGATTCCAGGGTATCAGAGTTTCCCGCCAACACCATCACGCATGAGAAGACAAGAACAAGTAGGTTTGTCACTTAAGAGAAAATTATTCTTTGAAAATTCGGTTGGAGGTGCTGAGCATATAGAATCATTGTTTGAAAATTCATCATCTGCAACTGTTAATGAGGTCTCCAGCGTGTCCACTGTTATTAAGAAAAGACGCAAGAAATGACAGAATTTTATTATCATGCATAAATTAAATACTCATGCACGACGTTTCCGGAGCTGAACAACTAAACCAAGAAGAAGGGAGAATCCAAAGCAAGTGATGGAGGTGATGAGGATATAAACCTAGGTTAATCAATATTTAAGTATTTATGTATATCCGTATATACTAAATAGAATAATTCTATATGTAAAGGTAATCATGATCCTATCTCTTTTTAGTTTACGATTTTTTTATGCATTATTCTTGAAGTTGTTTACTCTTTCTATTAAATTATGATTCAGCAGTAACCATGTTCTTATATGATTTATTTTCAACTTTGGCCTACTTAAATAGTTTGAATGCATCACATAATAGAGTTGCACACATAATTGGTGTGCAAGAGTCAGTGATTATATGTGTATTTATATACTAAATAATAAATTAAACTACCCCGTAAGATTTATGTGTACTGTGTGTAGTTTTAGACCAGTACTGTATAATTTGTCACGCGCTGTCAATATATGTAAAATGCTAGAAAAGATTCCGATAAACTCAAATCAATATCACTCTGCAAATTATATGGATCATATCACAAATTCTTTAAAACATTCTCACTGAAGTTGTTTGACTAAATTATTGTTAGTTGAAGTTTGTTGAACTTGCTCAAACTACATTGGCTAATGTAATTTGTTAGATTAAAAATAACATCTTTATTATGTTTCAACTTACTATAATTAGAAAAAAATAACGGGAATTTTCTTACTACTCTTTCCAAGTTTAGCATTGTATAAATTGACCAAGTATTATGAAGTTGGTTAATTTTTATTGGAAGGAAAGGACCGTCATTTTAACTAATTTCATATAAGTTTAATTTTGGTATGCAACACCTATCTAATTTAGTTAAATGTTCGAGTTCGGGATGCTTCTTTCAAAATTAACATAATCCGCACATTTCTAAATTTATCTTAGTACACCCTAAAGATAAATGTGATGTCCATGTACCAGTGAGGTGATGAGGGCGTTTGTGCAAGACTAGAGAAGATAAAATCTGAGAGAAACTAGTACATGTTTTGGTGCTTTTGTTAAAATTAACAAATTATTTTGAACAAGTAAAATCAAACCTCAAATATCAAAGACTTAAGTAATTATTTTTTGAAAAGTTAAACCGGATACCTTGATTTTATTTAACTAATAAAAGCTTGATTTTACTTTACTAAAAGTCTAAAACACGAACAAAGTGTTTGCTTTGGTGGTTTAAAAAACAAAGAAATACTTATTTGGGCCAAGAATTGGTATTATTATGAACAAGCTTCCGTTTAACATGTTGAACGCGAAGCGACAAATCATATCTTATAAGGTTAGTAAATCAATCTACACCGTCCAAAAGAATATTGCCTGGGCAGTCTAGACTCTAGCCTAATTGTAGACTTTTCTGGTAATGTACAAACCAACATGTTGGAGGCCCAACCCAAATAAGGGACTAGCCTATAACCGAAAATCCATTTTCAAGGTGAAGGTCCAGATTTATTGGGGTGAACAGATTCATCCGTTACTCCGTCATTAATGAGAGAATTAATTATTCTTCGACCGTTACGTCCCCTATTGACTCCTCTCCATCAAGAAGGACCACTCCTATATAAGTAAGGAACATATTCATATTTAAAAATAATACACTTTTCACACAAACACTTTTACATTTACCTTTTTTATAACCAAAAAATCATTAACTTATTCTCACACCGGAGGTGAATCGGAGGACAAATCCCTCGCATTTTTCTCTCCAAAACTTACAAAAACTGGTTCTAGCACAACACAATAATTCTTCTAAATCAAGGGGCAGTTGTCGTCGTAATCAAATGATCCAACCATTTACACAGCAGATTCTTGGTAACAAGTCCACATTTCATATGAATTGGATATGCATCTTATTGAATGAATCCGCTGAGAAGAAGAAAATAATCTTGTGGAATCGAATGTTCGCCATTTACATGTTTGGTAAACAAGGTCCTGTAGCTCAATATAAGAAAACTAAAAACCACATAATTAGTATTTGCGAACATAAAATTGATAATTGCAGTAACAGTGCAAATATTCCAAGATCAGAGTATTTTTACTTTTTAAGTAAACTAACCTTTGTCAAAAGTGTTTATCAATCATGTTAGTTCATTCGTGATGCTTGTTTATCACTAATTTACTTTCCTTTATTTGTACTCTTGCCTCCCTGCACTACTGTATAGAACATGCACGGATCACCTCAATTACTGGTGCCCGACACAGGCACATTGGGCATTTATCTCTGCCCTCGACTAGCTCCTGTGCACATTTTAAGCATGCGTAGAAATGACCACACCTGTAATAACAAATACATTCAAATTAAAAACATGAATTAGATCTTATTGTAAGATTATCCATGTATAATTTGAATTTTTTTCCCGCAATTTATTAGGTTTACCTGTACAATAGAGAATCTATTTTAGCACCACAACATATGCAGCAAACCCCATTATTCACATGTTCCAAATTAGATTCAGTGGGAAGCAAGTTTACGCAATCTACATCAAAGAAATAACCTGCGCTCAGTGGTTGTTAATTCTTTTAAAAATGAAATATATAGAAACTAAAGATAATAATGAATAGGGTAAGAAAGATGGTGCATGTCGTCACCTAAATGACATTAAAAAGTGATATCATTAAATTATAAAATGGGAGGAAGAATGTTAGTTTACCTGCTGATCTCGATTGCCAATTAAGAGCTGCATAAACTTCCTACCTGACTGAACGCTGCAACTCAACTTGCATATTCATGGAGGTTTTTAGCATCATCTGCATTATGTCCATCCTTTGATGAAGCCTAACCATGTTAACTTTTAACCCATTAATGATAACCCATTCCTGCTCAAATTTAGAAACATGTTTTCATTGAGATTATTAAATATTTAGAAAAGAGATATTACAGTGTAAACATTATTTTCTATAAATAATAATTTTTTTATGCAAAAAATGCATTTGATCCCTATCTTATGATACATTTAAAAAAATGAAGTGGAAATAGACATAGAATCTGAAGCAAAGATGATATTCAATTCCTTTGCAGCTTCAGAATGCTAATAATGATTCTTGACCTATAGATGCATACAGTGACGGATGCAGAAAATGGATGCGAACTGCAAAGTCATATGTCCTACAAAATGGACGCTGAAGTCATATATCCAACAAAATGGACGCTTTACAAACTACAATTATATAACTAATAGAGCGATAAAACTGACAACACATTAAGATTTTTTAAATCATATGGAAAATTGGAGACTACTGAAAACTTAGCAGTCACAGCCCAGTGACAAAATTTTCTAGCATAACAAAAAGCTTCTACAACCAATGACCAAAGTACATAATATTTAAGTGCTGGAAAATGTAATAGCAGCCTAAACTAGTTTTAAATATGAAATTGCAAACTCACATTTCTTGAATGCTGCAGGCTGTTTACTTGTTATTGGTAAGCATTATGGTCTCTTGCAGTCTGTGAAGACGAGATCTGTTGTGAAGGGAGAATCACTGTTGGGAGTGTTGTACCCAGAAGATCTTCTGAGTGGCTCATGCGCAGATGTCCAATCTGTTGCAGTTTTTCCTCTTCCAAAACAGCTGGAAAAGGATGATACTCCCTCCACTTCCCAATCAGCAGGAGCATGATCTCACCTCTCTACATGAGATTGTATTAACTGGTCTAAACTTGTTCGAAAATCACTTCTAAGCATATTAGAGACTCTTCTTCTGCATTTAATAATGATAAAAATAATTCATCACACTTTTCATTAGTCTGATAAACAAATGTTATGCTTTAGTGATCATGTGATATACCTGCTCAAAAGTTGTCTGAGCTCCAGACTCTGCCCATTATCATTGTCAGATAAATGAAATGTGTAAATAATGGTAACTTCCTCAAGAAAAGGTTCATTTTTCCAATCATCCCTTGCATCTATTAAAGCATTATCATGCCACTCTTCATGTGGTACTTCCACATTATAATGTTCACTGTCGTTGTGTAATTGACGTTGTCTCTATCTACTGGCATGTGAGTTTGCTTCAGTGTTATCTTCACTGTCAGTCTCCATCTAACGTTGTTACCATTGCTTAATTATCCTCGGTCAGTGTCGCCATCTTCTACAACTGAATCTTGTCAATCTTCTAATTTATGAGACATGTTTTTCCAATTCACATATTTGATTATGGTCCCTTGCAACAGATCTATGTCACTAGATGGACTATGTGCATATATTTCATTGTTTTAAGGTCAGAACCTTGAGTAATTGATTCTAGCAGAGTCCATTTCTCAATGCTTTCAATGTCTAAGGTTTTGAGCCACCTACCATTATCACTATTTCTTCGTGAATTTTTTGATGCAAAGATTCACCAAGAATTGTATTCGACAGTGGATGATGGTTGCTCCCTGTCCACTCTTTCTAAAACAACAAGATTTTTACCAATCAAAGCTTCAGATTCTTGCTGATGTAAATCATCACTAACATCGCATTCTGGATCCTCTGTACATGATGCGTTAGTATCTGTTTCCTCACTAGTAGGCTTAGACTGTGTTAGGAAATGAATAACACACAGAGGGGATGTGAATGTGTTTTAACTGTTTTTAGGCTTTTCTTGAAACTTTATGGTTGAACAAAGTAAATTAAATCTTGTAGAGAATTGTGTTAATGCAGAATATAAACGTGCAATAATGAAGAACACAAATATTTCAAAACTCACTTAATTTTATATTAAAATTAAGAATGTTTTGCTATAAAATTTATAGGCTCTTTGTTGAGAAAAAGCTTAGCTTCTTCTTGAGAGAGTTACAAGATTTTCTATCTAGAGTGTTACAACTGACTAAAGACCAGTGTTAACTTTATAACTCAGTTAACTACTTGTTTACATAGTGTACAATAAGACATGCTATTAACCTTTACTAAGATGTCTGTTAGATATATTTGAGATGTCATGTCTAATATGATTCATGTTTAGTTTTCAGATCTTAACAAACAGGACATATCAGGACTTACTGGAAGTCAGAACTTAATATCAGAAATTAAGCTCATATCAGAACTTAAGTGCGAGGAGACTTTCAAATAAGGAAGGAAGCTGATTTACAGTAGAAGATCGAGACTAAAACAAAAGAAGATATGCATGGAAAAAGTTAGAATACTGGAAGACTTGTAGAAGATATCTGATTGATATATTTTAGGAGACAAAATTGTATTCCATATCAATTAGAAGTTATCTTATAACTGTGTACTATATAAACACATACTTAGGGTTTACACTATATGTGTTATCATTATCGAGAAAATTATACATTGTAACCTAGAAACTCTTAGTGATATTTGTTCATCACCAAGAGAGAACAACAGTTCATATTGTAACAGAGTTTATTTAATATACTTGATCTTTGTTACATACTTGTGTTAAATCGATTTGATTGTATAAACACTGTATTCAACCCCCTTCTATAGTGTTGTGAGACCTAACAATTGGTATCAGAGCTTATCTGTTAACACACATACAGTAAAGATCCAAACAATCATGTCTGAAGAAGCACAAACTCCAACCAAGCCCACCAAAACTTAAGAAACTCAAAACACACAAACCCACAGTCGATATGAGACTATTAGGGTTCTCATACTGAGACCTTCTGAGTATCCCATATGGAAAGTGAAGATGGCTATGTTTCTGTAAGCTACAGATCCAGAATACCTTGACAGAATTAATGAAGGACCACATAAGTCTACCAAGCTCTATGTTGTAGTTGCTGATCAACCAGCAAAGACCATACCAAAGGAGAAATGTGAGTACACAGTTGAAGACATCTCATCTATTGCCAAGGATGCAAGGGTAAGGCATTTGCTGCATAGTGCCATTGATAATGTCATGTAAAACAGGGTAATTCATTGCAAGACTGCAAAGGAGATATGGGATGCTTTGGAGATAAGATGTCAGGGAACTGATGCAATCAAGAAGAACAGGAAGACTATACTCACTCAAGAGTATGAGCACTTTGACTTAAAAGCTGATGAATCATTAACTGATTTATATGACATGTTTGCCAAACTCTTGAATGATCTGTCACTGGTGGACAAGGAATATGATCTTGAAGATTTAAATCTAAAATTCCTTTTAGCTCTTCCTGAAAGTTGGGATTTGAAGTCTACTACCATAAGAGACAACTATGACCTTACTGAAACTACTCTTGATGAAATTTATGCTATGCTCAAGACTCATGAACTTGAGATGGATCAAAGGAGCAAGAGGCATTGAAGAAAGTCAAGGACAGTTTCTCTTAAAGCTGAGGAGGAATCTCCTAAAGTTGTTGCCTCAAATAGGGGAAAAAGAAAGGCTCTCATCATAAAGTCAGATTCGGAGTCATCATACTCCGATGATGATGATTCAGAAACTGAAAGTTTACCTGAAATGGATGCTGATGAAGAGATGATGAAATTGTGTGCTCTTATGATGAAGGGTATCACAAAGATAGCCTACAGGAAATTCAGAAAAGGCAAGAAGTTTTCCAGGAAAAGTGGAAGTTCTGATAAGAAAGGATTCAGAAAGTCTGAAGTTAAAAGAAAGTCTGACAGAGGAGACAACTCAAATATCAAATGCTACAATTTTGGTGAAAGAGGCCACATATCTCCTGACTGCAAGAAAGGAAAAAATGACAAAGGCAAGGCACTTGTCACAAATAAGAAAAGCTGGACATACACTTCAGATTCTGAACATGAGGTGGACTATGCCTTGATGGCAAATGTTGATGGCAGTCCTGCAACTGCTGAATTAAAGGTACCTCAAATAACTTATGTTTTTCATACTAATGATATTACTGAGTTGAGATTATATCTTAAAACCATGTTTATTAGTTATAGATATCAGACTTTAACATGTGAAAGATTAACATCTGAAAATCTTGCTTTTAAAAAAAGGAGTGACTATTTAAATAAAGAGTTAGTTATGTTTCATCAAACTCAGAAAGAAAGAGATGATGCTTTTTATGTTAGAGATGAAGTGCTAAAATTGAATGAATCTCTAAAAACTGAGTTAGAAATGGAAAGAGAAATTATCAGAACTTGGACTAACTCTGGCAGAACAACTCAGAATTTATTAAGTAGTAGAAACTGGAAAGAGGGCTTAGGTTATGGAGATGATAAAAGTGAGAAAGGAACTGAAAAAATTGAGCCAGTTGTTGTTAAACAGACTGCTAAGCCAAAGGTAAATCTTGTTAAGTTTGTAGCAAAAACTGTAAAGTCTGATTCTGAAAAGATGAAAGAGTCTAGGACAGAAGTCAAGGAAAAGTCAATTTCTGACAAATTAGAACAAGATAAACCAGCTGAAGTAAACATAGGCTTAATGACTAAGAAGCAGCTTAAGCATAAGCTGAAAGAGATTAGGAATGTCAACAAGGTAAAGGAAGCTAGGAAAAATAGGAATCTAAAGGAAGGTGTGAATAAAAGCAATAATTATATGCCTATTCCTAATGCTCCTAGAAAGAAATGTTATAATTATGGAAACTCTAACCATCTTGTTTCTTTTTGCAGGAAAAATAAAGATATAAACTCTTTACCTCATAAATCAGGAGTTAAGAGTCATTCTGTTAGGTTTAAGCCACAAATTCCTTGTTTTCATTGTGGTAGTTTATGGCATTCCATTTATACTTGTAAGGAATATCATAGTCCGTACTATGATTATTATCAAATAAAACCTTCTTTGAAGAAAGTTAGAATTGTTCCTTCTAGTGTAAAGTCTGATGCAATGTCTTAAATAAATTCTGATAAACAACAAGTTAGCATAAACTCTGAAACTAAATCCGCTTTAAATGCTAATAAACTTAAAAAGGCCAAAGGATCCAAGCAAGTCTGGGTCCTTAAAACTAACCAATATTGGTCTTTGTGATTGCAGGGCAACAAGAAAAATATCCTAGTGCTAGACAGTAGATGTTCAGGACATATGACTGGAAATAAAGTCCTGCTATCAGACTTTGTGGAGAAAGCTGGCCCAAGAGTTTCTTATGGAGATGGCAACAGGGGAAAAACTCTGGGATATGGAAATATCAATCTTGGAAATGTCATCATTGGATCAGTAGCTCTTTTCTCAGGACTTAAACACAATCTGCTAAGTGTGAGTCAAATCTGTGACAAAGGTTATCATGTGGATTTCTTTGAAGAACACTGTGAAGTTATAAACAATTCTACAGGCAAAGTGGTTCTGAAAGGTTACAAGGATGGTAACATTTATGAAGCCAGACTTTCAACAAGTTCTGATGATTCTGCAATTTGTCTGTTGAGTAGAGAATCAATTGAAGAAAGCTGGAATTGGCATAAAAGACTCTCTCACTTAAATTTCAACAACATAAATGAACTAGTAAAGAAAGATCTTGTGAGAGGACTGCCAAAATCAGTATTTGCTCCTGATGGCCTTTGTGATTCATGTCAAAAGGCAAAACAAAGAAAATCTTCTTCCAAGAGCAAAACTGAATCCTCAATTCTTGAGCCTTATCACCTATTGCATGTTGATCTATATGGTCTAGTCAATGTCATGTCTATTGCACAGAAGAAATATGCTATGGTTATAGTGGATGAGTTCACAAGATACACTTGGGTGTATTTCTTGCACAAGGAGAATGAAACTGCATCTACTCTAACTGATCATGTCAAACAACTGGATAAATTGGTCAAAGATTCTGTTAAAATAATAAGAAGTGATAATGGCACTGAGTTCAAGAATTCAATCATGAAAGAGTTCTGCAAAGAGCGTGGAATCAAACAGGAATTTTCTGCACCTGGAAATCCACAACAAAATGGAGTTGTAGAAAGAAAGAACATGACTCTCATTGAAGCTGCACGAACTATGCTTGATGAAGCAAAGTTACAAACTATTTTTAGGCTGAAGCTGTGCAGACTGCTTGTTTTACACAAAATGCTACACTCATAAATAACCATGGAAAAACACCATATGAGATGGTGAAGAAAAAGAAGCCAAATCTGAAATAATTTCATGTATTTGGTTGTAAGTGTTTTGTTCTTAAGACTCATCTTGAACAGCTGTCAAAATATGATCTAAAAGCTGATGAAGGAATTTTTGTTGGATATCCACTTTCCACAAAAGCCTTCAGAGTCTACAATTTAAGAACAATGGTTGTCATGGAATCTATCAATGTATCTTTTGATGATAAGAAGATTACTGGACTTGAAAATTTCAATGATCATGATCAGCTGAGATTTGAAAATGAAGATTTAAGTTATGATTCTACAAATTCTGATGGTTTAAATTCTGATCCTGTAAGTTCTGACGGGTTAAATTCTGATATCATTAAAACTGTGGTAACTACTCCAAGGGAAAATGCACCTGTCCAGGGGGAGCAAGTTGAAGATCCTACCACAACTCAAGACTCTCAAGAAGCATCAGAACCTGTCACTGGCTCTTCAAGTTCTGATTTATCAAGTTCTGATGAGCCAAGTTCTGATAATTCTGGAAACTATGATACTTCAAATCCTGATGGATCCAACTCAAATTCTGAAGTGTTAGAGAGCATAACTACAGGGGAGCATCAGAAAATGCTGATGGAGACAGCAAGGACCATGAGGGAGGATCCAGTTCTAGAGAACAACTTCCATCTGCAAGGATGTGGACTGAATCACATACACCTGACTTGATAATTGGAGATCCTGAAGCAGGTGTCATAACTAGAACTACAACATCAAATGAATGTCTCTATCATTCATTTCTATCTCAGAATGAACCAAAGAAAGTGGAAGAAGCTCTTCAAGATGCTGATTGGGTACAAGCAATGTAGGAAGAGTTGAATGAATTTGAAAGAAATAAAGTCTGGACCCTAGTGCCAAGACCAAAGAACAGATCTATTGTTGACACAAAATGGGTGTTCAGAAACAAAACTGACAGTGATGGCATAATTACAAGGAACAAAGAAAGGCTGGTTGCTAAGGGTTACTCTTAACATGAGGGTATTGATTATGATGAAATATTTGCACCAGTTGCTAGATTGGAAGCCATAAGAATCTTTTTGGCTTATGCTGCTCACAAAAAGTTTAAAGTCTTTCAAATGGATGTGAAAAGTGCGTTTCTCAATGGAGAATTGGAAGAAGAGGTATAAGTTGAATAATCTCCAGGATTTGAAAATCCAAAATTTCCAAATCATGTCTACAGATTAGACAAAGCACTTTATGGCCTTAAGCAAGCTCCAAGAGCATGGTATGAGACATTAACTCGATTTCTTCTGGAAAGTGGATTTCACAGAGGTACAATTGATAAAACTCTGTTCTACCTCAACCATGGAAATGAATTACTTTTGGTACAGATATATGTTGATGATATCATATTTGGTTCTACAAATGCCAAGCTTTGTGAAAGATTTGCAAAGCTAATGCAGTCAAGATATCAAATGAGTATGATGGGAGAACTTAGCTATTTTCTGGGACTTCAAGTCAAGAAAAATGAAGAAGGTACATTTAACAATCAATCCAAGTACACCAGAAATTTACTGAAGAAATTTGGAATGCAAGACTGTTCAACTGCATCCACTCTCATGGCCACTTCAACCAAGTTAGATAAAGATACTGGTTCATCAGTAGATATTACTAACTACAGAGGTATGATTTTCTCTTTACTCTATTTAACTACAAGTATACCTGATATCATGTATGCAACCTGTCTTTGTGCAAGATTTAAGGCAAATCCAAGAGAATCTCATCTAATAGTTGTGAAAAGAATTTTCAAGTACCTCAAGGGTATAGCTGATCTAGGATTGTGGTATCCTAGAGAATCAGATTTTAAGCTAATAGGTTACTCAGATGCAGATTTTGCAGGATGCAAAATAGACAGGAAAAGAACTAGTGGAAGCTGCCAATTTCTTGAAGGGAGGTTGGTTTCTTGGTTTAGCAAGAAATAAAAATCAATTTCCATATCAACTGCAGAAGCAGAATATATTGCTGCAGGAAGCTGTTGTGCACAGATTCTTTGGATGAAGAATCAGTTACTGGATTATGGGTTAGAATTTTCTAAAATACCTATTTACTGTGATAATCAAAGTGTTATTGCTATGACAGGTAATCCAGTTAAACACTCAATGACAAAGCACATCAGCATTATGTACCATTTCATAAGGGAACATGTGATGGAAGGTACAGTGGAATTGTATTTTGTTCCAACAGATCAACAACTAGCAGATATCTTCACAAAACCACTATGTGAAGCTACTTTTACAAGACTGGTAAATGAACTTTGAATGGTTTCAGGTTTTTTCTCTAAATCTGCTTAGTTTTTGTTCTCATGCATCAGATTTTATAATCAGTGTTTACAGATTGTCTTATCTTCATGTAATATGTGCTTAAATTGTAATACATTAAATGCTGATTGTTATCTGATGTGGATCTATATACTCTGATAGTTATTTGAATGTTCTGTGATTATTCAATCCAATGAGGATAAATGTGCTAGATGCTAACCTAGTAGTCTTTGACATACTAGAAATCACATGTTTGAATTAGTTGTTTATGTGGAAATTCATTAACACAAGCAAATTCTGATTTTGAGCTTAGTCAAATTTACTTTGTGTATCTTATTACTAAGTCACAAACTAGAGTCTTGCTTCTTATCTGTCAAATTCTGGTGTCAGTAAATCTTAAGGATGAACCACATGCTTGATAAGCCTCACTTATCCGAAGAAAAGAAAATTGAAGTTAGGTACTCCTTTGAGATCTAGAGTAAATATGTGGAAGGGAAGACCCAAGTGCATTGCTGGTATTAAGTAATATGCATTCGAAAAGTAAATAAATTTTTCTTGGTGACTTTTCACATTCTCTGATTACTAGAGAAATACTCTTATAATTGCATAAATTCTGATAGCAATTGTGACTCACTTACACTGAGAAGCTACTGTGAAAAAGAATGTTAAAAGATGCATAAAATGAGCATAAATAGTTGAGGTGGATTCTTGCATAAATTTATTCTATAGTAAACTTCTTTATTAATGACAGATTTTAAGCACTTTTATTAGTTATGCCTTATTTCTAAGATATACTGAAGTTTATCAGACTTTAATCTTTATCTGATATTTTGCTAAATGCACACACTCTCACTCTATATGAATAATGAAAATTATTGTGGTGATTAAGTTGTTTTTGACAAACAGTTAATTGTTATTTGCATAAATTCTGAGGACAAGTTCTGATGGAAGTTCTGATGATTAAATTCTGAAGAAACAAGTCAGTATTTGTATGAAGAATCACAGATACAAACATTTACTTTTTGAGTAAAGAAGCCATATTCTGATGACTGTTAAAATCTGATAAAAGTCAAGTTCTGATATTAAATCCTGATGGAAACTCTGATGCTTACGTGACATTATTTATTTACTTGACTTATTTGTGGTAAATACTGATACGGTCATATTTAATCAGAATATAATTAGGTGAGATAAAAACAGTCATAATCATTTGGTTAAGTGGGAAACATGTTTCTCTTGAAAAACTGTATGTGCACATTAATTACTGCTTAGTTCTCGTGCCCACTAACTCCTGCTTTAACTTTTTACTGACTGTTCACATGTTGCCAGGTGTAAATTATCTGCCATGCTTCAAAAATATAATTGTTATCACATGGCTGTATAAATAAGAGAGTTAAAAGATTTTCTAATCTTTTACCTACTTTTCTTATTATCTCATCTCTCATATTTTCTCTCACCCACTAATATTCTCTGAAGCCATTTTTCATACTGGCATTTTATCAAACACCTTGCAAATAATCTTTTTCTCATTTGATTTTTCACAGAATTAGCACTAAAAGATATTGTTTTCAATGGAGCTAAGTTTGTTCCCAACAATTACTTGGCTATTCTTAGCAAGGGTGAAGCTCCATCAGAACTTCACGTTATATAGGACTTCCTTACTAATTCTGAGATTGGGTATGCTTTGACCCAACCAGAAGCCATCTCTGGAACTCAAGTGTTGGAGTTTTGGAGAAGTGGCATATATCATGGTGGTGCTCATGGATCCCCAAGTATTATCTTTTCAACATGGGAGGATGAGAATGTAGTTACTTTGGCCACAGTTCAACAAACACTCCATCTGCCAGCAAATTGCACATATTCAACAGTTGTGGAGCCAGCTCTTCAATAGCTAATGGAAACTCTGGGCTATGAGAAGACCTTGGCAAAGCTGGGACAGTTGAAGAGACCCAATATTAGGAGGGAATGGAGTTTCTTCTTTGATTGCATCACAAGAACCTTTGCAAACAAGTGTTCAAACTTTTATGCAATTCCTATCCTCGGTCAGCAAATTGGGTATGCTCTGATTACTCAATCTCATTTTGATTATGCTACTGTTGTACTAGGATTCATAGGGGATAGGATGACATAAGATAGAAAAACTGTATATTTTGCTAGATTCTGTCAACTTATTTATAGCTTTTGTAACTCTGATGCACCCTAATTAGCAAGTGAGTTGATTTCACCATTTAAACTTGCTAAGAGGGCCTTTACTGACTTATTATCTACTGATAATAAGAAGACTGTTTTGAGACCCCTCCAGATTCCTACTTCTGTCAAACAGTTCTTGGTAAATTCTGATCCAACCACATATTCTACCATATATCCTGATGTCCAACCATTCCAACCTCCATCAGCACCTACACAACAAACCACTTCTCAACCTCAACCAACTCAACCTACCATCAGAACTTACTTCCAACCATCAGCTCAATCTTCACAATAACAATCATCAGCACATACCATCAGACCTTCATCTTCCAAGCCTAAGAGGGCAAAGTATGTTCCTCAACCTCCACAAAAGAGAAGAAGGATGATTCTCAGAGATGAATCTGACAGTGAAGAGGAACAAGTACAGGTTCATGCATCAGAACCTGTGACTATTGAAGCTGAAACTCTGGTTTTTCAGAAAGAAACAGAAGCGGAAGGGCCAACCCCACAGATAAATGTTGAAGCTGAGAGTTCAGGAAATTTGAAAAGAAAGAGAACTGCTAGTTCTGATGCTCAAGCAACTCCTTCAATATCAATGAGATTGAAGAAAATGAGGGCTAATAGGCATTTGGATAAGCCTCCATCATAAGATATTGAAGAAGCTGAGGAAGGGGATCATGAATCTTTGATCTCAAAATAGCCAATTATCATTGAAGCTCTTCCAGAACCAAAAGACACTGTTCAGGATACAGTGGTTACACCTCCTGTCTCTCCTCTTCATGATGATGTTACAGTTGAAGATTCAGGCTTAAGTCCTGAAATTGACATCAATAGGCTGCACATTCCTACTATTCTTTATTTGGAAGCTCCTAAAGCAGCTCAGCCATCTACTGATAATTCTCCAATCTTAAATGTTGATGCTGAGATACCATCTACACCAATTCTGGATCAACAAACTGAAGATCAGAATTTAGATGAAGTTAAATCAGAAACTCCTATAGCCTCACACACTGTTGTGTTATCAGAGGATAATGAGTCTTCTTCAAGCTCTGGAGACAGTGTTTCAGTACATACTCCAACTCTTGTACTTGGAAAGGAAGCATTGGTCAAGAAATTTATTGAACAGGATGCTCCTGTACCTTGGGATGAAACTCATAGAGGAGTAGAGTGGACCAAGAAGTGGAATGATTCTGATTTCATTCCAAGCTCTAAAGTTCTGACATAGCACATTGCTAAGGCTGATGAGCTGATGACTAGTATTGATTTCAAGACTCAACTTAAAATCACAGCTCTAACTACCAAAATCCTTCAAGGTCTACAATCTGAAACTCAAGCAAAGGTTGATAAACTACAAGAATCAGCCAATAAGCTAGATATGCAGATCAAGCTTGACAAGATAAGGATTATCAGACCTACACTTGAGAAAGTGGAAGCAATTGAGAAAGCTAAAGAGGAGCAACAGACCCAAATCTCTGAACTCCTGGCTAATCAAGCTTCTCAACAGGCTCAATTGAATGATATTCAATCTTCAGTGGAACTTCTTCTCTCACTCCTACTATCAGATGATGCCAACAAGGGGGAGAAGATAGTTAAGTCCAAATGTTCTAATGATCAAATACTGAAGAAGAAAGATGATGAAGCTGATGACCAGGGAAACCCTGACAAGGATAGAGGTCAAGTTCAAGGTAAAGAGCACAGCAGCAAGGTTTCTTCTAGGAAACTAATTACCGATGCAAGCAAATCTTCTACTCAAAAGAAGACAAGTTCTGAAGTTTCTAAAACTCAAAATTTGATAGCAAGTGCTGATACTCAAAATCTGATATCAAGTTCTGATGAGCAAAGTTTGATGACAAATACTGATATTCGGATATAAGGTGGAAGTCAAGACTCTCAAAAGTTTATGCAAACTCTGAAGCTAAAGGGGAAGCGGACTACAGTTTACTACAAAGATCCCAAGATTCAGACACTTGATGAGGAAATTACTAGAAGATTATTTCTGAAACATAATCCAAGAATGGATTTAAAAAATCTCAAGGAGGAAGAAGCTAGATATAAAGCAGAAAAGACAATTCTAAAGCCAAAAGCTTCTGTTGCAAAGAAACCTCCAAGGCCTAAGGTAAAAGGCACTGTGATCAAGAAATAGCCACATATTGAGGCATCAAAGCCCAAAACAAGATCACAATCTGAGATTGATCCCAAAGACAAAGGGAAGGGAAAAGTTGATGAACCAATCAAGCCACTGGAGATGAAAATTCCTCAAATTCTGATAAAACCAGTGTGTAAAATGGTTCAAATTACTGATGATACTCTTGCTGAAGATGAAAATGTTCAAATTCTGTAAAGAAAGAAGATTACTGAAGAATTCAAGACAACCTCTGACAAGGCTCGAGTTGTTCAGAGTGAAGAAATGCAAGCTACAACGGAAACAACAAGTTCTGATAAAATCATCAAGACATCAACCTCTGACAATGCTCAAGTTGATTTAGACAAGATGAAAGTAGCTGTTATTCTTAGTGGACTAACAATGAGATTTACAGAAGGGGGGGTTGAATGTAAATCTCAAAACTTTTTCAAGTTTTGAGCAGTTTATGAAAGTTGTGTGTTCAAGAAGAACAAGTGTGCGAATTGCTTTAAGCTAATACAGACAGATATATATTCAAGCACAAATGTAAAGAACACAACAGAACTTAAAAACTTTTCTGGTGGATTTGTTGTTCCACCAGAGATGGTATTTTAGAAAATCTGTGATTAAACAATGTTGATCACAGCTGCATCCTAGTACAAACTAGATGAATTTTCTCTCAATATTTTTCTAAACAGCTCTGGAAAATCTCTCCTCTAATTACTAGCTTCTACTTGGTTTATATATTACCAAGTGTACAAGTGAAGAACAATATAAAATACAGTAATAAAATAAGATCTTCACTTGCTTCTTTTCCTGTTCACTCCAGTACTTTGTTGACTATTGCATCTTTGTACTAAAGAAGAACGGCTGCTTTTTCTGTTGTTCCTGAAATTCGGCTACCACATCTCAGTTGTCTCTATCAACCCATGTGCCTCTGTTTATAGGTACAACTACCCTTTATCAACGGCTAATCATCAGAACATCCGTTGAAGCTTTCATCCGTTGATGCACTCATCCGTTGAAGGATGTTATCCGTTGAAGCTTTCATCCGTTGATGCACTCATCCGTTGAAGGATGTTATCCGTTGATGACTTTATCCGTTGAAGCTTTAGAGACATCCGTTGAAGCTTAGCTTCTCATCCGTTGAAGGTCTTTAAGTCATCCGTTGATACTACTTCACTTATACAAAATTACAAGGCATGAAGTATTTACAATTGGCCTTCCTATCTGCATATCATCTAGTAGTCAACATGACTCATAGTTTCTCTCAACTTCCGAGAATTACATTTTAAATACAGAGACTGAAATATGCTACAACACTAGACTTATTTCTAAGTAAAGCTACACCATCAACGGATAGCCAAAGTGGTCTTATCCGTTGAGGCTACAGACACTAAATTTCTACTTAAGTATTTTGTTAAACATATCATCAAACTAATGCACATACATTCCTAACAATCTCCCCCTATTTATGTCTATAAGAATTGTAGGCATAAATTCAGGGTTAACTTGATGATAACAAAATACTTAACAGATATATGAATTGAAACTAAGTAGAAATTTAAAAATGCTGCAAAAGTGTATGTACTAGGAGATAATTGAAGATTTACAGTGTTTCCAAGGACACTCCTTTAGTCTGAGCAAATCATCTTTTTCTTCTTTGTTCCCTGGTTTTCTTTCCTAGCCTTTTGTCATTTTCCTCAATTTGGAGTTGGAGTTGTCTGAAGAATTCAGCTTCATCTTCAACACTGACATCCAACTTAGATTGCATTTCTTTGAGAGTTTCATTGCTGGCAATCTTGAGTTGGTCTTCAAGTCTGAAAAATCTTCTGACTCCTTTATCATCTCTAAATTCCATCAACCAATGAGGTGATTTGTGAATTTTCATTTCCCTTTCTTGAATGAGTAAAGTCCTGGGTAAAGCATTGGGCTCCCTCCAAGTTTTCCTTATATTGGCTATCTTGTTGAGAATTTCAGTCTTGGCAGTTCTGGTAAAGCCAGAATCCTTTTGTATAGCTGAATAGACTCTAATCAAGGTAGAGTAGCCTTCATCCAGAATCCTGTGGAGAGGCCATGTTCTTTCACCAGCTCCTTTATATCTGAACACTAATCTCTCTGGTAGCTGTCTGTAGGCAGCTATTCCCCTTACATCCTCCAGCTCATCCAGATAGAGTTCAATGTCTGAAATTTCTTTTATGTCACAGATGTGAACATAATCATCTTTAGAAATGGGTGACTTAGGCTTAGGTTTTTGTTTTTGAGTGAATTTCTTAGAGGTTATGGGAGGTGTAGATTTTGGTTTTCTTTTCTGTTTCTTTGGTAGTGGAAGAGTGGTTAGAAAGGTAGGCAATTTGATAGTGTCCCAATCAATAGGTTCCTCTTTTGGAATGATTGGTTCACCATGGATGTTTATTGTGGGATCAGCAACAAGGGGTTCAGGTATGGAAGGTAGTGGTTTAGATATAGATTTGGTTACTTCAGTGTTATCTTCACTCCTTCTATGTGCCTTGGACTTTCTTCTGTTTCCCTTCTGCCATTCCTCTCTTTCTTCCACACTCTCACCAAAATACTCCCTAAAACCTCATCTAGGTTTGTAGTCTTGTCTTCACCCCTGACTTCAATCCCTTTTTCTTTTTCAACTAGACTTGACTTTAGCTGTTGTTCAAGCTTTGCTTGTGCTCTTTTGTCAGCCTTTAATTGCTTGTCTTCTTCCTTCTTGGCTATTGAGAATTTGGGATGTCCTTGCATCACACATATGCTCTTTCCCTCTCTAATGATAATAGCTCTATTTCTCCTTACAGCCTCATCCATGGTCTTTTTGAGATAAGCAATACTCCTGCCTAAAATCTTGTTCTCATCAGCTTTTGGAGGAGGAAAGTCCACTTCTTTTAAAGGATTCTTTGTTGAGTCCTTATTGGATCTTTCATTGGGCTTGAGAATTATAGCTTGTAGTTCTTTGAAAGAAGCTTCTCCATCCTTATGACTCCCTACTGGCATGAGCTCCATGTTGATTGGTTCAATTTTTGTGCTGTATTTCACAGATGTTGATTTGTCTTGAGTAGAACCAAACAACAGTTGCAACCTTTCATCAATTCTCCTCCTTTGTTCTTTCACTTGAATTTCAGCTGCTGCTAGCTGAATCAAATCAATTCCATCAGGCTTGCCCTTGATTTGAATGATTGGAGAAATAGTGATGGCAGGAACTAGCACTTTAGATATGTTGACTTTTGTAGATGGCTCTCCTTCCCCTTCCCTTTTACTCTCCCCCTTTTTGTTATCATCAAGGAGAGGGGTCAAGCCTTGTGCTTTTGCCAGCTGCATTAGGAGACTGGTTTGAGATTGTTGATTGTGAAGAATGGTGGCCACAGAATCTTCAATAACTTGAACTCTGTCTTCTAACTTGGCCAACCGTTTTTCAGTAACAGATTCTTTCTTCAATCTCAAAACCAAGTCCTGCAATGTACCATAGGGCATGACTGAATCCAATTTTTCTGAAGTATAGGTTTTCAAGTCAGCAATATCCTTCCTGAGATCATCCATACTCAGATTCTGCTTCACTTGCTGCAGCTTCATGAGATGCAGTGAGTCCAGGTGAGCTTGAAGGATAGCCTTGATACTTGCATGTGAAGTATTCTGAATGGCCTGTTGAATAGTGTTGATTTGTTTGACTAAAGAGACATTGAATTCCCCTGATCTATACTCCTTAATCAAGGCCCATTCAGGTAGATTTGGAATTGAACTAGGGCCTTCATCTCCCCCTAAGTTCATGCTTCCATCAAAAGAAATAGAGTCATCATCATCAGAATTTGCTCCAAATTCCTCAGATGGCTCACCAGCTGTAGAAGGCATTTTGTGAATGGCAGCTTTATCCCTTTGAAGAGATTGTGTTGTGTGCACTAGATGTAGTGACCTTTCTGCCTCCTCATTGCCCTGAGCAACCAACAGTTGATAGGCTGTCACAGGATGAGTAAAAGTGTCAGCATCCAAGGAAATGTTATCAATTACAGCTTTGTAATGTTGCTGAAATTGTCTTTCCTTTTCAGCATCATCCACAATCATTGACTCATTAGCAATGGCTGGTTCCACCCTTGTATCTACTGTACCTGCTTTTCTCTCTTTTTCTCTATGTTCTTGCATCAGGGGCTCCCCCTGGCTCACACAACTCACTCCCTCACCTTCACCTACTAAGGTGGTACTCCACTCACTTACTTTTGCCATGCTGGAAGAAATAGCATGCATTTTTGAGCTCTCAATCTCTCCTTTTGCCTGGGAGCAACCCAGCCTCTCACTCAAATTGTCACTCCCTTCCCTCAATCCTAAGAGTGATTGCACAGTATTCATGTCTTCTACACTTGGGATTAATTCAGTTATTTGTGTAGAGACTGTCAACGGATGTGGAATATCCGTTGAAGGTGAAACTGATGTTATCAATGGATAACTGCTGTTAAGCTTATCCGTTGAAGAACAACCACTTGTCAACGGATGAGTGATATCCGTTGAAGAAGGAAAAGAAGTTGAAATTGAAAGTGATATAACTGTTGAATCTGTGTAGATTGATTTGAGATGTGGTGACACAGATCCTTCAATTATATCTGAAAGAATTTGCGGGTGATCCAACAAATCATCTAAGAGAGGATGATCACCTGTATTTGAGTGGGGCTTCTCCCTGAGTTGTAAAGAGGGAGAATCAGGAATTGATGGGAATAACATATCCACATCCAGAGATGGTGATGAAGTGTTTGGTGATTGATGTGTGATTATTGTGAGAGAATGGGGCTGTGACTCCACATTTATTGGAGTCACATCAAACTGAGTTTGAGAAGGCATAGATACAGATGGATGTATCTGTGCAGTGTGTGCACCCTGTGTAGAAGATTGGGTTCTAGCCTTCTTTCTTCTAATAAAGGCTTTTGTTGGTGAGTGTTTGGCTTTAGTGTCCCTCCCTCGTTTGTTCTGTGTTCCTGGTTTGGAACTATTTTCAATAGTAACATCCTTTTGGGAGGATGCTACTAGGGATGTGCTAGATACCTTTTCAACCACCACAGCTTTTTGAGAAACTGTGGCTTGGCTAGCTTGGGAAGCACTCAACTTTCCTTCCTTATCCTGGGGGTTTCTTTGATGTTCACCCCTCCCCTCACCACTCACACCCTGTTCACTCACCTCAGGGTTAATAGTTGGTGTTACAACTGTTGTCTTTTGAGAAACAACAGAGGTGGATTTCTTTGTCTTTGATTTTGAAAGTTTAGTTTTGGTGACCTTGGTAGAAATCTGTTGGGGCATCACAGATTTCATGGCCACACTAGAAGATAAAGAAATAGAGGGGTTGGAAGAAGTAGGAGTTGTAGAAGCAATTACCTCACCTACCTGAGGTGCATTCATGATTGGTAAATATACCAATGGCACACTGCTGTTAAGATCCATTCTCATCAAGTCTGCAAGAACTCTTTTCTCTTGTGCCCAGCACTTGAGTTTATTATTCTCATTGATTATGACTAAACCTTCAGCAACATGGTTAGCCAATAACATAAAGAATCTAGCATAATAGATGTTATTAGGTCTATTAGCTTTGTTACCTAATCTAGTACCTAATTCTAGCATCACATAGTTGCTAAAGTTAAAATACCTATCAGAAACAAGCATATAGAGCATATTAACCAGAGATGAAGTTATGGCATCAAAATTACTAATTTTCCCAGAGAAAACCTTTATAAAGGCATCCCCAAGGAAACTCCATTCTTTCCTAAGGCCTTTTCTTCTAATACTCCCTAAATTAGCAGAGTTAAGAGAATAACCTATGGAATCTAACATGCTGGATACATCACTATCAGTGTGTGGTGTCATGGCATTGTTCTCAGGCAATTTAAAACATGCTTGTAAATCATCACAGTTAATACAGTGAGTTTTACCTTTGAGAGTGAAGGAGATAGTCATATCCATGGAGTTGAACTCAGCAGTTGTCCAAATCTCCTCTACTACTTCACAGAAAATTGTTGGGGCTTCCAGCATTGCATAGCTAAGTTTACAGTTTTTGATGAAGTCCATCATTTTGTGATAGTCTGAGTGGGCTTCATTCTTTTCTACCAAAGCTATGAAATTGTTCTTTTCATAGATGAACCCAGATTGAGACATAATCTTCACGACTGGTGCCATTGTTGTGAGTAGAAATTGCAGAGAATAACTTGAAGTTTTTGCAGAGAGAAAATGGTAAATGTTTGAAATTTCAAGAAAGCGTAAAGTAAAAATGAACAATCAGAAGGACTTATATGCTTTCTCAAATTAATAAACAAAAATATAAAATAAAGATTTATCAATAAATATGCGTTAGTGAATTTCAGCCGTTTAAGAATAACCTGTAAGTATTCTAAAAACTACCTTTAAAACCAATACATACAGATGTATGTATGAGTATCAACGGTTAAGAGAATAGAATCAACGGCTGTTAAACACCTGAATCGATTGATGTGACATTTCAACGGATAAGGCAAATTGTCATCCGTTGAAAGGTACTTCAGTTTTATCCGTTGACGGATAAAAATTCCAGAAATGTATTTGTCTTTCAACGGATAATGACTATCCGTTGATAGAGCAATTTTGACTTTCAACGGATAGGGAACATCCGTTGATGGAATAAACTATGTTAAAAGTCAAATTTGTTCTTAGCAACTAATATATTTCAGGCTTCAATTCAAATTGCAATAAAGACATGAATTTTAAGAGTAATTAAGCATACCTAGCTCACTTACCAATCTTGTGAATGTTGATTCATCAAGTGGCTTGGTAAATATGTCAGCAATTTGTTGTTCACTTGGAACAAAATGTAGTTCCACTGTACCATTCATGACATGCTCCCTAATGAAGTGGTACTTGATATCAATGTGCTTGGTCCTTGAGTGCTGCACAGGATTCTCTGTTATGGCTATGGCACTTGTGTTGTCACAAAAGATAGGAATTCTATCAACATGAAGTCCATAGTCAAGGAGTTGGTTCCTCATCCATAACACTTGAGAACAGCAACTTCCAGCAGCAATGTATTCAGCCTCAGCTGTAGAAGTAGAGACTGAATTTTGCTTTTTGCTAAACCATGATACAAGCTTGTTTCCCAGGAATTGGCAGGAGCCTGTTGTACTTTTCCTATCTATTTTGCAACCTGCATAGTCTGCATCTGAATAACCAATTAGATCAAAGCCAGATTCTCTGGGATACCAAATACCTAAATTTGGTGTACCCTTGAGATATCTGAAAATCCTTTTGATAGCAATTAAGTGAGACTCCCTAGGATCAGCTTGGAATCTAGCACATAGACATGTAGCAAACATTATATCTGGTCTGCTAGCAGTTAAATATAAAAGTGAACCAACCATGTCTCTATAACTTGTAATATCCACAGACCTTTCAGTCTTATTTAATTCAAGTTTGGTGGCAGTGGCCATGGGAGTTTTTGCAGATGAACATTCCATTAAGTCAAACTTCTTTAAAAGATCATAAATATATTTAGTTTGACTAATGAAAATTCCATCACTAACTTGTTTAACTTGTAAACCAAGAAAATAGGTTAGTTCTCCCATTAGGCTCATTTCATAATTACTTTGCATTAGCTTAGCAAACTTTTTGCAAAGTTTATCATCTACAGAGCCAAATATTATGTCATCTACATAAATTTGAACAAGTATACTAGAGCCATTAACATCCCTAAAGAAGAGAGTTTTATCAACAGTACCTCTAGTGAAGTGATTCTCCAAAAGAAATTTTGATAAGGTTTCATACCAGGCTCTAGGTGCTTGCTTCAGTCCATAGAGTGCTTTCAACAGATAATACACATAGTCTGGAAAATTTGGATCTTCAAATCCTGGAGGTTGACTTACATAGACTTCTTCTTCTAATTTCCCATTTAGAAATGCACTCTTGACATCCATTTGATAGACTTTGAAATTGGCATGGGCTGCATGGGCTAGAAATATTCTGATGGCTTCAAGTCTTGCAACAGGAGCATATGTTTCATCAAAATCTATTCCCTCTTGCTGAGAATAGCCTTTAGCAACCAGTCTGGCTTTATTCCTTATGATAATTCCATTCTCATCCATCTTGTTTCTGAATACCCACTTTGTGTCAATAGGACTCTTGTTCTTTGGTTTGGGTACCAGCTTCCATACTTGGTTTCTCTCAAATTGGTTCAGCTCTTCCTGCATAGCTAATATCCAATCTGGATCCAATAGAGCTTCTTCCACTTTCTTAGGTTCCTCCTGAGACAGAAAACTACTATACAGACATTCATCTTGAGTGGCTTTTCTTGTTTGCACTTTAGATGATGCATCACCAATGATCAGTTCAAAGGGATGATTCTTGGTCCATTTCCTTTATGGTGGAAGATGTGCTCTAGATGAGGTGGCCTCAGTATTGTCATGATGTGAGACAGAGTGTTGACTAGTTGAAACTCCCCCTGAGTTGTTGGTCCTTTGCAGGGAACTTGGAGTTCTATCAACTAATGATGTAAATCGATTATCCGTTGATGAACTATGATCAACGGATGCTTCATTTTGTACTTCAACGGATGATGCACTATGTCTTTCAACGGATACTGCATTTTGTGCATTATCCAAGGGCATGTTTTGAATCCCTTTTGAAGTGTCATCTCCATCAGTCTCCTCTTCACTATCATCACAATATATCTCAATGTTGTCAAATTTGAGTCTCTCATTATGTCCCTCATCTGTTAGTCCATCAATCTTTTTATCATCAAACACAACATGCACAGATTCCATAACAATGTTGGTTCTTAGATTGTAGACCCTATAAGATTTTCCAGCTGAGTAACCAACAAATATCCCTTCATCAGCCTTTGCATCAAACTTCCCTTTATGGTCAGATTGATTCCTCAGTATAAAGCATTTACATCCAAAGACATGAAGAAAGTTTAGAGTTAGTTTTCTTCTCTTGAACAACTGATAAGGAGTCATGCCTTTAGCTTGATTGATCAAAGAAATATTCTGAGTGAAGCAGGCACAATTAACAGCTTCAGCCCAGAAATATGTTGGTAACTTTGATTCTTCAAGCATTGTTCTGGCAGCTTCAATTAAAGATCTGTTCTTTCTTTCAACAACCCCATTTTGCTGAGGTGTTCTTGGAGCTGAGAACTCATGCATGATTCCATTTTCTTCACAGAACAGCCTTAATGTCAAATTCTTGAACTCAGTTCCATTGTCACTCCTGATATTTCTAACCTTCAAGTCAGGATGATTGTTGACTTGCCTGATGTGATTGATAATGATTTCACTTGCTTCATCCTTTGATCCAAGAAAATAGACCCATGAGAACTTTGAGAAATCATCTACAATCACTAAGCAATATCTTTTTCTTGCAATAGACAATACATTGACTGGTCCAAACAAATCCATATGTAGCAGCTGTAATGGTTCATCAATTGTTGTTTCAAGCTTCTTTTTGAATGATGCTTTCCTTTGTTTGCCTTTCTGACAAGCATCACACAAACCATCCCTTGAGAATTCAACTAGAGGGATTCCTCTAACTAAGTCCTTTTTGACTAGATCATTCATTGTCTTGAAATTCAAGTGAGATAGCTTCTTGTGCCATAGCCAACTTTCAACTGTGCTTGCTTTGCTGAAGAGACAAGTAATGGATTCTGCATCTGTAGAGTTGAAGTCAGCTATGTACACATTTCCTTTTCTAACTCCAGTTAGAACCACTTTGTTGTCTTTCTTACTAGTGACAACACAGGCTTCAGAATTGAAGGAAACTGTATTCCCTCTATCACATAGTTGACTGATGCTCAGTAAATTGTGCTTGAGACCATCAACTAATGCAACTTCATTAATGATGACATTCCTTGTTGAAATCAAGCCATATCCCATAGTAAACCCTTTGCTGTCATCTCCAAAGGTTATGCTAGGGCCAGCTCTCTCCTTGAACTCTGTGAGCAGGGAGAAATCTCCTGTCATGTGTCTTGAACAACCACTGTCCAAGTACCATAGATTTCTTCCATTTCCCTGCACACCATAAAATCAATCAATTTGATTTTGGTACCCAAGTTTCCTTGGGTCCATTCTTGTTAGCCTTTCTCCTAGACTTCATTCCTCCTGCATCTTTAGACTTAGGTAAGTTTGAGTCAACCTTGGTCTTAGATGTAGTTGGTTGAGGTGTAGGGTTAGTCACAGAATCATTTAGCACATTTGTAAAATTATTAGGCATTGATTGTGCAAACATGTTATTCCACATGGGCATATTGTATGGCATTTGAGGCATACTAAATGCAGCAAGATAAGGATTGTTAAAATATGGCATGTTTACAAAATGTGCATAAGGATTTTGTTGAGACATAACAGGCATAGCATGCAGAGGTGATGCAGACATATTAGGCATAGAAGAGGGTACAGTTATGGGAGTCTTCTTAATGGATTTACAATTAGCAGATAGATGATTAACACTACTACAATTCACACAGCTTTTTCTAGGAGCATACCTATCAGGTGTGTAATTGTTGTGTTTATTAACTCCTACCTTCCCATTTCTGTTGGATTTTCTTTTAGATTCCTTTTTATCCTCAACCATCTTGAGCCTATTATTTAACTGTTCTAAGGTCATGTGCCCTACATTCACCTTACTGACATCTTTGGATGTGCTTGCTTCTTCTTTGACAAAGTTCTTTGAAGTTGAACCAAACTTTTTGTTGAGTTTCTTTAGATTCTCTCTTTTAGAAACATCTGCCTGTTTTGATTGAGGAACCTTCAACGGATGCTCCTTTTCTTCCTTCAACGGATAACTTTCATCATCCGTTGATTCCACATCCGTTGACAGCCCATCAATTAATTCCAGTTTCTTTTTATTTTTATCCCAGGCAGTTTCACAGAATGATTCAATTCCTTGGACCTTAGCAATTTGAGCACTTACATCCCTAGATGTCTTCCAGGCTTTAATCACCTCTTGCTCTTTCTCTAATTGATTGGAAAGTATTTCTACTTTCTTAACAGATTCAGCTAGTTCATTTTCAACAGATATACAATGCAACTTTGTTTTCTCTAGGTCAATCATCTTATCTTCTAACAAAGCATTTCTATTACTTAAAAACAGATTGTTCTCTCTAATCCTACTATTTTCTTTAGCAAGAGATTTAAGAGACACACGCAAATGATATAATTCAGTAGACATGTCATTAAAAGCATCATTGCACTCTTCTTTAGTAAGCTGTGTTAAGTCAGTAGTGATTACCTGATTGCTTGATGAACTAACTTCATTTTCTTCAGAATCAGCCATGAGAGCAAGGTTGACATACTCCACATCTTCATCCTCTTCATCTCCATTAGCTGCCCAGTCCCTTTCTTGAGTAATGAAAGCCCTCTCCTTTTGCTTGAGTAGATCAAAATATTTCTTTTTGTAATCTACTTGTTCAAATTTCTTCTTTTCAGAAGTTGGCTTTCTGCACTCACCTGCAAAGTGTCCACTTATACCACAATTGAAACACTTGAACTTGGATTTGTCCACAGTGTTTTTGTGAGGTTTAGTGGCTCTAGTGTTTTTCTTGAATTTCATCTTTGCAAATCTTCTGGACAGAAATGCAAGATGCTCATCAATACCATCTGAGTCATCTTGGCTGGAGTTGTCTTCATTTTCAGCAACTTGCTCTTTCCCCTTGCTTGATTCCTGATTTCTTATACCATCTTTGGAGTTTGATGTAGATCTCGCAGTTTCTTGTCTGCATTTCCTCTCATCTTCAGCTACCAATGCAACTGAACTTCCTTTCTTTCTCCCCTTCTCCAATACCTCATCTTGTTCCAGCTCTAGTTCATAAGTCTTCAAGATTCCATACAATCTTTCAAGAGTGAAGTCCTTATAATCTTGAGAGTTTCTTAAGGAGACAGTCATGGGTTTCCATTCCTTTGGCAAGGATCTTAAAAATTTAAGATTTGAATCCTTCACCTGGTACACTCTTCCATACAGCTTCAGTCCATTCAACAGCTTTTGGAACCTATTGAATGTTTCATTTAAAGATTCATTTTCTTCAAAATGAAAGTATTCATACTGTTGAATGAGAAGCTGCATTTTGTTTTCTTTCACTTGTTCTGTACCTTCACACAGTAGTTGAACTGTGTCCCAAACCTCTTTGGCAGTTGTGCAATTTATCACATTATCAAACATATCCATGTTAAGACCATTAAACAAAATGTTCATAGCCTTCTTATCCTTGTGGACTTCTTCTGTGTCTTCCATTGTCCATTCTGCTCTAGGTTTTGGAATGGATTGACCAACAGCAACTGTGGCTGTAGCAACTGTTGCTACTTTGTGGGGAATGTGAGGACCATTCTCAATGCAGTTTACATAACCTTCATCTTGGGAGAGTAGATGAAGGTGCATTTTCACCTTCCAATGGTGATAACTTTCTTTGTCAAGAACTGGGATTTTTACTCCAATATCCTTCTTACTCATCTTTGTTAGATTCCAAGATCTTTAAACTCTTTGTATGTCAAGAGCCTGCTCTGATACCAATTGTTATTCTTAGTGGACTAACAATGAGATTTACAGAAGGGGGGTTGAATGTAAATCTCAAAACTTTTTCAAGTTTTGAGCAGTTTATGAAAGTTGTGTGTTCAAGAAGAACAAGTGTGTGAATTGCTTTAAGCTAATACAGACAGATATATATTCAAGCACAAATGTAAAGAACACAACAGACCTTAAAAACTTTTCTGGTGGATTTGTTGTTCCACCAGAGATGGTATTTTAGAAAATCTGTGATTAAACAATGTTGATCACAGCTGCATCCTAGTACAAACTAGATGAATTTTCTCTCAATATTTTTCTAAACAGCTCTGGAAAATCTCTCCTCTAATTACTAGCTTCTACTTGGTTTATATATTACCAAGTGTACAAGTGAAGAACAATATAAAATACAGTAATAAAATAAGATCTTCACTTGCTTCTTTTCCTGTTCACTCCAGTACTTTGTTGACTATTGCATCTTTGTACTAAAGAAGAACGGCTGCTTTTTCTGTTGTTCCTGAAATTCGGCTACCACATCTCAGTTGTCTCTATCAACCCATGTGCCTCTGTTTGTAGGTACAACTACCCTTTATCAACGGCTAATCATCAGAACATCCGTTGAAGCTTTCATCCGTTGATGCACTCATCCGTTGAAGGATGTTATCCGTTGAAGCTTTCATCCGTTGATGCACTCATCCGTTGAAGGATGTTATCCGTTGATGACTTTATCCGTTGAAGCTTTAGAGACATCCGTTGAAGCTTAGCTTCTCATCCGTTGAAGGTCTTTAAGTCATCCGTTGATACTACTTCACTTATACAAAATTACAAGGCATGAAGTATTTACAATTGGCCTTCCTATCTGCATATCATCTAGTAGTCAACATGACTCATAGTTTCTCTCAACTTCCGAGAATTACATTTTAAATACAGAGACTGAAATATGCTACAACACTAGACTTATTTCTAAGTAAAGCTACACCATCAACGGATAGCCAAAGTGGTCTTATCCGTTGAGGCTACAGACACTAAATTTCTACTTAAGTATTTTGTTAAACATATCATCAAACTAATGCACATACATTCCTAACAGTAGCTGATAAAAAGAAACTTCTGTGGAAAAATGTCAAACCATCATATTAAAAGAAAAGCCAATTGATGTCTACTATCATGACTATTGGGTTAAATGCTAGAGAACCCAGAGACAGGGCTGGGCTAGGTTCTGATGAAGCAAAGATCAAGACAGGAGTTGAAGTTGCTACTAGAGATCCATTTCTATTGACTGACAGACATCTTGAAGATGTTGCACGGAAACACCTTGATAAGGTTATCTCTGTTCAAGTGGTACTGGATGTTCATGACAAGCACAATGTCAAGGAATATCTGATTCTATTTCTTGAAGATGGAAGGACATATCAGATATCAAAATCAGATGTGCTAAACAAATCACTGATAGAACTTCAATTCTTTCCTTACCTTCTAGAGGTAAAGTCTGATATTACCTGGAGATGGTCAAATTTCATATTGAAGACCATCAGAGATAAAGCATGAATTTCTGGTTCAAGAGTTACAGAATTCATTCCTAGTATTGTTGAAGATGATGGAAGTGAAACTTCATTGAAGAAGGATTCTGCTAAGTTTGAAGTGTTACTGAATGAGAAATGTATGTGCTATAATGAAGATTCTTCTCATCCTAGGGTAATAAGACTGAATGATGGTTTAGAAAGAAAATATATCTCTACTTTAAAGACTGCAATCTTTCAGATTGGGAGTCAAGATGAAGAGATGAAGCAAGTTAAAGCTACAATGTCTCAAGTCCTGAGGAGTAAAGAAGAAAAACTGTTATCAAGCTTTGTCAAGAATCATTATGGATTCAGATTGACTCGATGAGATTAGTAAAAGTTACAAGGACTGTAAGTTGTAGTTAGTTATCTAGTTAAACTATTATTTGCATTTGTACTTAAATTTTTTTAACATCATCAAATCTATTAACTTGTATATTTTGCATAATTTACAAGTTGGGGGAGATTGTTAGATATATTTGAGATGTCATGTCTAATATGATTCATGTTTAGTTTTCAGATCTTAACAAACATGACATATCAGGATTTACTGAAATCAGGAATTACTGTAAGTCAGAACTTAATATCAGAACTTAAGGTCATATCAGAACTTAAGTGCGGGAAGACTTTCATATAAGGAAGGAAGCTGATTTACAGTAGAAGATCGAGACTAAAACAAAAGAAAATATGCATGGAAAGAGTTAGAATACTGGAAGACTTGTAGAAGATATCTGATTGATATAATTTAGGAGACAGAATTATATTCCATATCAATTAGAAGTTATCTTGTAACTGTGTACTATATAAACACAGACTTAGGGTTTACACTATATGTGTTATCATTATCGAGAAGATTATACATTGTAACCTAGTAGCTCTTAGTGATATTTGTTCATCACTAAGAGAGAACAACAGTTCATATTGTAACAGAGTTTATTTAATATACTTGATCTTTGTTACATACTTGTGTTAAATCGATTTGATTGTATAAACACTGTATTCAATCCCCTTCTAGAGTGTTGTGTGACCTAACACTGTTGCTTGTCATTTCCATTTTAGTAAAAGTGAACCTTCTATTTATGGCTTAACATATCTTTGGCATCCTGTGATTATCTTGATCTTCTTTTGTCGGTTAATCTTCACCATTGATCTTGCACATCCTTCAAGCTGCTTTTTGTAGACTTGTCAATCCAGTTGGTTTGATTGTTTGTTGATTGTATATCTTGGATATTGAACTGGTCTGCATTTTGTATTTTGAGAATTTACCTCGAGATCTCAGTTAGGCATATAGAGATCTTGACATCTCGATAAGTATAATGACTTATCGAGATCTCTAATACTCTATAGTGAATTCACTTAGAGTTCTATAGTAAATTTTGACTTATCGATATCTTTGAGTTCTCTAGTGGACTTTGACTTATCGATAACTCAGAGTTCTCTAATGAATGTAGACTTGTCGATAATTCTGAGTTCTCTAGTGAAGAAATGGCTTGTCAATATCTCCAAACTTCATATCTTCAGTTGACTTGTCGATATCTCTCTGAGTTCTCTAGTAGTTTTCCTGACTTCTCGATAAGTCATTTGGAGTTCTCGAATGACTTCTCTATAACACTAAATCTGTGACTTGTAGAGATCTTGACTTGGAGTATTTTTATCCAAACAGATTTATTCAACTCCAAACTTCTTCAAAATTCTTCTGAGACATGATCATCTTGATCTTCTTCCAGATAGAGTCCTTAGGCTTGATACCGTTGAAGGAAAAAGACTCCAGTCCGCTCCTTTGCATTTTTACAGACTTTAAAATGTTATAAGTACAAATACAAGCTAAGATAACAATACAACGTACTTAGGGTTGTCAATATGACTTAATCTTGTTGAGATACATGCATGTCTTGCATAACAGACTGACTACAGAATTCATCTAGAATGATAGCCTGCAAACTACCATCTCGAGTGGATTCATTTCTGTAACCATACACATGTCATTACGAGATAATATGTCTGACTGAACACTACACACTGGACCAGAAACAAAGTTTACCAAATCGGATGAGAGAAATCCTTCCTTGCATATATTGCTTATGTGTGAATGTTAACAAGCTCTGACATATGTTCCACGCATCCTCATAATTAGGTAAGATGCCTATATATTGGTTTTTTATCTAACTCGATTTGCCACCCATTGCACCATCAAATACACAAGAATGGTATGAAATTTTAGAATGAGTTGAAAGTTAAGTGATTTTTTTCAAAAAAAGGTCATATGCGTGCCATCATAAATCCGCTTCAACAGTAGTACATTTTTACAAAGTGTAATTTGAGATACCAAATAATATGAAGGATGAGTTTTATACGGAGATGAACTTTGTAATGATCTCTAATATATAAGGCAAAACCCCCTAGCAAAATCCTAATTTAGAAACACTATTTGAAGATAATTTGGGAAAATAAAAATAAAAATTTCTAGCACAAAGCTGTAACACCTCATTTCTTCAAGAAGTGTGTGTTAGATAGCATTTTTCTAAGTAACAATGAATGAAAAAATAGATAAGGAGGAGTTTGCTCGAACTTTTAGACATGTAAGTAGAAAATGACACCTCCGCATTGTTACCCTTATAAAATGGTTAATAATGTATATAACTATCATTACTGCAATTTCTGGAAATGTCATCTTATACTGCATTCTCTCATACACATACCAAGAATAGATTGTTAATACCATATGAAAATATCTGAAAATATCATTGATCTTTCTCCGTTATAGTTCAATAGATCCTATGATATTTACAAGAAAATATTGAAATTTCACGAGAAAAAAGGGTATTAATTGTTTTTTTTAGTAAGTGAGATATTCATTGCACTAAAGTACTTTCGTTTTTTTTAAAAAAAGACTTAAATGACTAAATGTCCATTTTTTCAAAAACATTCATGTAGTTTAAAAATATCCATTAGTTTTTTTAAAAAAATATATCATACATCCTCGTATGTAATTTTATATAAAATTTTTATCACATCTTTTAAGAAAAAACAAAAAATAAGTATATTTGAACAAATTTTCATAAATAACATTAAAATTACAATACTAAAGATTAATCAGATTTTTTTTCAGACATAACTCAAGTCGAAGTTGCACTATTTGTTTAGTACTTATGGTAATAAAAGATCGAAAATTTTAAAAGCGAATTATTAGGATTGGGGATGGGACCCGAACAATATTATTGACAAGCACAAGTCCAGTAAGAATATGAAAAATTGTAAAGAGGGTCCTAGGTTAACAAATCTGTCTCCATCCGTAACACATCTCTCTGCAATGTCCAATCCTATTGGTGCCGCGTAATCACGAAAAAGAAAAAGAAGGGATATTAAGTTGACTCTTGGAGATCTGAATCGTGTACGGGGGATGCTAAATTACTTTTTCTTTGAACTCGAGCGCAATTAATATTAGAATTATATTTGTTGAGTGAAAATGATGATTATATTGGTGTTTTGTTAGCATATTTGGGGGTTTCAATTTATTTGTTTATGATTGTTAGGTGTTTGTTATAGTTCCCCATTCTCAAAACTATGACAATCTTTATTAAAAAAAAGAGTACAATAGTGTTAAATTTGACTTATGAAATTAATTTAATTGATAGACTTGTTGCAATTAACTCACTCCATTGTTTGGGTAGGATCTTTTTCCGATTCATCTCCTTTTTGAATGTGCCTCGGCATACGCCCTTTTTGTTGCCCATGACATTTATGACGTTGATATGAAAAAGTTTGAAGCAGTTGAGGAGTACCTCAGCCGCTCTGACCAAATCTTTGAGCTCAAATCTTTTCTACTCTTTTTATCTGATGATGAAGCTCTTGATCAAATGAATGCTCTATCCAACTGTAAGTTCATCCTCAGCCTTATTCCGCCCTGTGCATTTTACACAAAATTTATTTTCTGTTTCTTTGTGTAGCAACTATTACTGACAAGCTAAAAGACTTCCTCAAGGATTATTTTCCAGCACCAACCCATCGCGAAACTGTTGGAACTTGTGATGCTGTTATGGGAGGAATCATGTCAAGGAAAAAAAGGACTGGGCTCCCGACGTGCTACTGTGATTGATGATGTCATGCGTGGTTTATGGGAGAAAATTGATCAATTGATCGGCTTGCAGGTATGTTGTTCTTACTTCAAGCTATCACTTACAATCCATATAAGTATTTATAATTGCTTACTAATCCAAACTTTTGATTATATGCAGCATGGTGAGTTGGAGAAGGCCCAAATCAATCTGGCGCGCCTTTATATCAACCAAACACGTATTAAAATGCACACCAAAAGTCCTGTTGTGGTTTCATCATCTTCTTCTTTACAAGAATAAGTCAGGATTGTGCCACATAGATTTGAAGGATTTTTCAGTGTCAAGGGTAAAGAGAACATATTGTGCACAAGAAATCTAGTGCCCAGTGAAGCTCTTTATGGTGAAAAATTAATATGTGTTCAGGTGAGTTAATTATATATGATTAACATCTGCCTCTTAATTGATTTATGTACTTCATGAATATCCATGGATATTAAACACTCTTGAGGTCACTTGTTAAACCCTTTAAGACCAGTGCATTAGTACTGAATTAGAGTTTTGAACCTTTTTGTTTTTACTGTTATCAATGTTTAATGCGCAATACTGTATAGCTTTATGTTTCCACCTGCTGACCCAGTTCTATGTGTTGGTTATTATTTCAATATTTATATACTCAGTATGAGGAGGACAGAACTGAAGTCGAGTACATAGTATGGGATCCGCTTAGATCGAAGTTGGCTGCTGCAATTCATTTTGGTGTTACCAATATATGGATTGTAAGTATTATCGTTTGTTGGAACTTGGAATAGCATATGAGTTGTGCAATAAATTTATCAAAATTAATAATTATGCTTCATTTTATGTTTTTCAAAAACCTGGCTCTCGTGTTTTATATATGGGAAATGTATGTGGACTTACAGTTTCTGATTTGTCTGATCTTGTTGGCTTGGTAAGTTATGTGGTCTATTGTCGGTCATTTATCTCTATCATTTACACCTTGCCTAGATGTGTGCTTTAGTAGTAGTTTGCAAACATATCTGTTTCATTTGCAGGATGGTTTGGTCTATGTAGTGGGGTTCTCTGATGATGATGTTGCACACAGCAGGCAGGAGGCCAAATGTTTTGACAATTAATATGAAAGGATATTGTCATGTCCATTACCGCATGCTTGTCGGTATGGTGGATGTGATATTCACTGAGATTGATCATCATCCTGAGAAGCAGGTTCTCTGTTGTCCCCATAATATGATGTCTAATATTATATTTTGTACTTTATCATATTAAGTGCTTTATTAATATCTTCAAAACGAGGGCCATTCTTTAATTGTAAATTACTTTCAAGTATTGTTATATCATCTTCTCATTGAATTTGTTATGTTCTATTAGTTTTGTCTGGAGGGGAGTTTGGTACTTAATAGTTCTCATTTCTATCTTAGAGCTGGTGGGATTACATGATCTCCAGAAAGGTTTGTATCAATTTTTATATTTAATTTGCCAAGTACAGTAATGTCTTTGGTATATTTGGTAACCATGCCGATGACTTGCATGAACTGTAGGTAAACAATATGAATTCAACTGGCCGTTTTATTTTTGATGCCCGCGACAAACGAAGGGAGTTTAAGCCGATAGAAACACTCATGTTGGGAGCATATGCCCTGGATGTTGGTGCTAACCGCATGTAGGAGGAATAGTTGATACGGGTAAAAATGGGAATTCAAGTATCAAGGGGCAGAAAGGGAATTGCTAATTTGGAAATGCTTTTAGGGGAATAGACGCAAAGTAATTAGGGTTATGTGATTTGTAGTGAGTAAACAATTGGGAGGCCACTACTGCTAGAACTGTGGTGTATCTGTAATAGCTACTAAGTCCAGCTACTATATTATTCCCTTTCCCTGCTTAAATATTAAAGGTCATTTTGATTCATAGCATTGAACCCCTTAAAAGAGAAGCGACAGTTATTAAGTTTTGAACTATTGTCACTCTATTAAAAATTATAGAATTATTGAATCTGCAATGAACCCCTTAAAAAAGAAGTGGTCGCTCTTAAGTTTCAATGCAATCAGTATTTTATTAAGCAAAATAAAAGAAGTTGACAGTAGTGTTCGATTCTTCTTATTTATTATGTTAATAATTGGGTGTGCGTGTGGTAGGGCCGTACGGGAATCCCGTAACCTTAAAAGCTGAAGTGATGCAAAGACAAAACTATGATATGCAAAAGTTGTGCAAATCTTTTTAAAATAGGCATAGTAAGAGCTTCTATGAACATCTCGTCAAACCATAATAAACCAATCCATAATAAACCTAACACAGAAATGATCACCTCATCAAACCATAATAAATCAATCCATAATAAACCTTACACGGAGCATTAAATATTCCAAATAATAGCCATAATAAAGTCTAATAATCTCCAAAATAATTCAAATCATCCATAATAATTAAATCCTATAACACAAATTAATAATAGAACAATAACCATAATAAATTCCAAAATCATGTTAGAAGTCCCTAAGTTTTGATCAACGGGAACAAAAGGTTACTCTCCATCACACTGTCTTCGATACCCCCTAATCCAAAAGAAAGTCAATCATCTGCCGAAAGAACGAGGTCATCATCTGCCAAAAGAAAGAGGCGGTAAGGACTTTGAATAGAGTTTCTAAAACATTTATAAAATTGAAAGCACTAAAAATGTTTTCACATAAACAAATAACAAATACATATATCATACATCACAGGGTACCAACTATCAATCAATTAGTTGGGGATGAAAAACTAATGGATGACCTAGCCATAAATTAAAGATGATAACGTAAACCATTTACCTTAATGTAATATTTTTTTTCTACAACTGACTTCTTTATGTGTCCCTAACTCAAGAGCTTTTAGTATATATACAGTTCTTCTTCTGGAGATGCTCAACTTAAGAACTAGTTACACACAATGCTTTGAGGTCTAACAGTCTAAGGATGTAGTGTTTGGACAAAATCCCCTCACATTTGTCTCAAGTTTTCAGCAGGTCCATAGTCAGATTAATAATGTGGCCATTATTAGATTAAGGATCCCAAAAATTGTTAAACATTTATAACACTTTACACTAGTCTAGAAACCTCTTTCCTTATATCTTGCTTGTAGCTAAGAAAAAGTTAGAAAATTGTTTACACTTCAAAAGATATTAGGGGACCTAACTGAATTTAAGAAAATAATGATTTATTTCAATCATAAATATGATCTTCTGTAAATAAAGCATCATCTGCAGATCCACGGACGGAAGATCCACGAACGGAACCAGGATCCTTGGTGTTTTTAAGTAAATAAAAAAAGAAGGGTCCTGATCTCTTGCAAACATTTGCTATTTAACTAATTTTGCAAATGGCTTCTGGACCGTTGAATCAACATAGGAACGGTCCAGATTAAAAAAAACGAAATTTAACTTTCCTCGCTTGATAACCGCGGCAAGGCAAAATTATAAATATGCCCTTAGTACTTGCCCCGCATATTAGGCGCGGCAAGACGGGCTTGTATCACTTTCAGCACAAAATCTACATTCCAGTTGATACATAATTATGAGCAGTTGAGCACTGAAAATTTCTAATAGTTTTAGATCATTCCTTCTACCCTAGAACATTCCTGATTTCCTATTCTAAAGTAAATAAAGGTGAAGGTTCTATTTGAGATTCAGGAGCAAGCAAGCAACTCACTCATTCCCGATACCTACAATGTAAAAAATAGCTTAATTTTTAATCAAAAACTCACAGGAAAATCAAACACTAATGCAAACAAAATTTTGTTAACAATGTCCAAAATGAAAGGACATCTTCGATTAATTATTTATTTTGGTATTTGCATAATTTAAACATAAAATTTAAAACACGTATTTCCTCTCCAAATAGGCATGAATTTAATTGACATGATCAAAAGTGGAAAGCCATATCTAGCAAAATATTTTCAAAAATATTTTTCAAAGTGTTTATATTTTAAATCTAAATACAAGATATATTCCAATTTGCTGAAAATCAAAATATATATTTTTAAAGGAATATACTCCAAAGCAATGAGATCGTAAAAGAACTATCGGAAATATGATCTTTCTTAGGCTCTCTTGCAATATCAATAAGGCAACAAGTTTGAAAAAGGAATATCAGAACTTGGATATTCTTTAGAAGTCTCGTGCTAAATTTATTTCAAAATAGATGTTTTTTTAAAAAAAGGATAAAATATATATCTTTCACTTCATAAACATTTATAAATCCAAAGATACATTTTTACTCTCTTAAAAATTAATATTTGATAAAGAAATATTAATATCTCATTTTATCCCCCTCCTCATATTTTTCAAAGTAATTTTCTCTCGTATCTCAAATATATTATTTATCAGAGAAAATACTTTTAAATACTTAAAAATATTTCCCACACTCTCAAAATATTTTATATTTAAGAAAATATATTTTAAGTATTTATTTTATCCCAAACTGAGCCAACAAGGTCTATCTGTTTTCATAAAAGATCGTTCATATTTTATTTGGAACCGAACCCTGATTTAATCATTTTAAATCTAAATAAAATACTTCCACTTGCAAGAAAATCTTGAAAATTAAGATTTGTCACTTAAATGGTATTTTCCAATGCATGGTTAAAAGTTTGTAATTTTTGAGAAATTTTGTTCGGGTGTGATTTTTCGGGGTGTTGACCAAGACTTTAACCAAGCTACCTTTGACCAAAATTGACCAAAACTTGCAGATCGTCATTTTATGATATTTAGGTAATTATCATATTTTTTGTTGTATTTATTAAAGAGTTTTCAAAGTCGTTATATTTAATGGTGTTAATTACTTAATTAACTAAGTAATTAATGATTAATAGAAAAAGCTAAAAATCATTATTATATAATTAATAGTTGCTGGGATTTTTCTTTTTTGTCCTATATGCAAGTTCCAAACGAACACACCTTATCCTCCATGTCATCAATCCACACCACTCTCTTCATCCACCATTCACTTTAACTCAATCTGAACCACTCCTTTCAACTAACTCCTTCTATAAATAAACACCCCCCACCATTTCAAACACAAGCTAAGAGCTAATTAATTGTTGGGCATTTTCAAGAAGTAATCTCTCTACACACTCTCTAATATCCAAACCCAAATATTTCATCTCAAAAACCTTCTCTCTTACAAATATATATCATATATTCAAGGTTTTTGATATTCAAGCTTAATTCCACCAACCAAGATCTATCTTCCCAAGCTCATCCATACCACTTTCTTGCCTCCCGAAGGGCTGCCCAAGTTCGACCAACAAGCCAAAATCCGACCGAACCTCCAGTGAATTTTTTCGGCGAACTTTTCCGTTTATCTCTTAAAAGTGGTAAACCTCTTAGCTTTCATCTAAGTCTTAACCGACAACTCTTAATATTCATATAAGAAGCTTATAACATCTGCTCTTCATCTCTACAAGCTCTTATATATAATAACTTAAAGAAAAACAAATCCGTACAAGGATTGTTTTCTACAAATTATACACTTCTAACACGAAGTGATAATTTCATACAACACTTGGTTTATATTCCTAACTATCACCTTTAGTGTTTCGTGGGAATTAAACTACAAAGCTAGCATTTTATTCTGTAAACTTAAACACACTTATTTTGGCCATATATTGATATATTCGTTATAATTGTTTAACAAGACTTAAGCGACTTCCCATACTAACACCTTTAGTGTTCTGTGGGAAAAACTTAAGCCTTATATTATATATATATACATATTTATTATATTTAGTTAAAATATTTGAGTGAATTCCCTTACCAGCACTTCTAGTGTTTCGTGGAAAGATCTTAAAGCTTTTAAGTAAATATAAGTATATATATAATCGTATAAGAATTAAGCGACTTCCCTTACTAGCATCTTTAGTATTTCGTGGGAAAAACTTAAAGCTTATATTTTATTATATATATACACATATAAATTGTGCTAATATAATTTAAACTCTACTCTTATATTTTGTGATATATTGTGTTTAAATTACGCACCTTTTTTTCTCTCGATCAAATATTTTATAAGTGCAAATAGTTAAAGAATAAGTGTAACATTCTCGAATTATAAAAGTCTACATACGACTATATTAAATGAGATAATATTTTATCAAAGATCCGAAAGCTATAACGCTTTACCAAGGACTTGATATATTTATTACTTTGGAAATAAAATATATTATTCAAAATGAAGTAATACCAAGTATACTCTAACATTCATTTAATCTAGAAAAATATACACTAATATTCTCGTAAGAATATTTATACGTCATCCGGTCTAGTTAAGTATATTACTAGTCCAAACTCTTTTTATCTATAACGGGTTTTGTTTCGTAGATATTGTCTTCTTCGTTTTGCAGTGAGGTGAAGTATAGTGAGATGATTCTCTTTCTAAGACCCAAGTCCTAGACGTACTAACGGGGAGTTAGTAGTCTTTGCACCGTGAGGAAAAGGAAAGACCCAAGACCAACTACTGAGATCCAAGACCGACAAAAGCTTAGAAGGACAAAGACTACACCAAGGGTTCTACATCAACTTTGAAAAATAACAACGTGTTATTGTCTAAGATAAGTTGTGTAGGTTGCACATTTATTTTGAGGTGGTAACCCGGAGTTACGCACCAAGACAAGTATTTGTGGGGTTGTAAAGGCTTCTCCGCCTCCATAAGGAGCAAGGTTATTTTAAGGGAAAACTCGGGTCCTGGAGAGGAGTTCGGGGACTGGACGTAGGGGTGAGCGAATCTATTAGAAGTTGCGCCATCGCGAACCATGATAAATCTCTCGTGTGGTATTTTCTTCCTTGTCTTTTATTTCCGCATACATAATATGCATCGATAAAATATTTAAAACGGGATAAATCTTTTTAAAACACCATAATAATTTTTAAATTGGTAATTAAGCTATTCAACCCCCCTTTTAGCTTAAAATTACCATTTTACGGGACCCAACACAAACATATCTCTACTTCCCAAAAAAACTTGTTGACAAATTTACCAAAAACATTTCAGTCCAACCTATCAAAAATATTGATATAATTATCTCAAAATACTTCAATTTTATTCACAAATCTCATCCAATTAGTAGCAAATTCACATACATACACATACAACTATAATAAGAATAAATAAAGTCATATGATTCACACAGCCACGGGAGAGGGAGAGAGAGGAGTCAACCTGCTCTAAGAGACGATCATAGATCTGGCCCATGAACCATTTTCCAAAAAATCAGGACCCAAAAAGAAATCATGTTTTTAAGCAAATAAAAAATAAATTACCTGGATAGAGCAAGTATTGATAACCATAAAATCTTTCAGGAGTGTCGAACTCCAGCTGCTCGTCTGCTATGTATAAACCCCAATATTGACATCTCATCCTAGCGTTTCCAACGTTATTGCTCTCGGCGCCTATATCACCGTAATCCACCAAACGGATAGTAGATCTCCAGTTTGAAACAGCTTCCATCCTTCTATTCCCTATACTCATTCGCTGGTTTTCCAAAATTCTCATACCCTCAGTGTGAGCTTCAGCTATTTTCCCCCCTTTCCCATCGACAAAATAAGTTCCATCTCCGTTATATAAATTATGTAATGGATACTTGATCACAGCACATATAGATATTCCAAAACCAGTGCATATGAACACGGTCATTGTGTAGGCCAACCAAGATTAGTTGATTTCGATATTAGAATTGTTCACCGACACCAATCTCGGGAACATGACCGACCATCAAACTCCAAGCACGAACTTCTTGATGCTCGTTTGGAAGCTCAGCTATGGTACGATTGTAGGCAGCTTGGTGGCTTTCAAATTCTTCGGGAAATACATCAGCGAATCTTTGCAATAGAACACGTTTGTTGTCCATGTTAGCTGGCGAGGAAGGGAGAGTGTAAGCAGTAAGAATATGGAGATAAACAACTGGTGAGAGAAGGAGAGTGTAAAAATGGAGTGTAAAAAGTTAGATAAGAAATGTGTGGTGTGACGTGAGAGAAGGAGCAAAAACTTAACATCAAAAAATACTAATGTCCTCATTTTAAATAGAAATATTTTGAATAAATATATGAATACATATTTATAACATGATAAATAAATGCATAATTTAGTTTATCAACTCATATTTTGCATAAATCTTTTAGTTAATTAGTTGTTTATGATGATCTTAATTTTTTCTCTCTTTAAAAATGTATTAATTTATGATAATAAATATAAAATAAAAGTACTAACAAAACATTAAAATATTAGAATGAATTGGGCAAATTTTGTAGATTTTTTTGAATAATATATATAATAGGATAAATAAATTCATCATTTAATTTAAGGAATCATGTTTTATACAAATCTTTTTACAAGTTATTTATTTTTATGATCTGCATTTTTTCTTTTTCAAAAAGATTATGTTAATTCATAGTAAACAACATATAAAATAAAAATAAATCCAGCTTTTGAGAATTAAGAAAGAATGATATTAATTTTATGATAATTTATAATCAAATTTTGCATAATTCACAAATACGATGTTAACCTTTATCGCCAATTATCAAAGAAGGATGTTGTACTTCTTTTATAAAATTAATAAGAAACTGCATACACAAAAAGTATTTAAAAAATTATTCAAATTCTTTCTTCTTATCATTTTGATGTTTTTTTCAATGTTTATCATCTCATTTACTCATGAGTGGTGATAATAATTGAGAAAATGTCATTTTTTTATAATATATATTAATTTTTTGTTTGAACATATTTATAATGACACTTAAAATGAGATCATGACATTAACAGATTGTCACATAATATTTTATTTCGTCTTCCCTCTATCTTTTTTTATTAAATTAATTATTTATATTTATATGATAATACTAAAACAAACAAATATCTATCACCTCAAATAACTTATTTTCTCATTAATTTAACAATAACATTATCACTAAAACAATATTCATCTCTTATTTTAATTTAGTAATAACATTATTAATGAAATTTTGAAATAATACATAAGAAAATTATCCAAAATACCGATATTTGATATTCTATGTCCTGATCTACTTAAATCCACCTAAATACTAGCATATATGCTCATGTACAATGTTTATCCAATTTTTTATACTTAATCCCATATTTCCTTTTCTTCCCTAATTCTTTATACTTCTAAGGTATTTTGTATTTTTTTCCTAATTTCTTAGACTCCTAAGATATTTTATTGCCACCCTCTTCATGAATTGCATAGTTAATTTTTTGATGGGTTTATTGAAATTTGGTACGAGATTGACCTGTGTAGTGTGGATATAGAAGATAAAGATGTTAGTGATAAAGAGATTAAAGCATAACAGTCGTGAGAAGCGAAGCATTAAACTTTACCAAAAATATGCCTTAAGTGATATGTGTTGGAATATCAACTCCCTGCCCTATGAGTTCTGATATATTTATTTGATATCTGTATCTTGAATAATTAATGTAAAAGAGAGGAACAAAACCCAGATTTTTTAACGCGTCATTTAAAGATGTGCATCTTGTAAAAGTACATGTCCTCGACATAAAGAGATAGAAACCATGCCAATTGGCTATGCGTATTAGCGGATACGCGTCATAGATATGCATTTGCAGTTGGTAAAAAAGGTCTTTCCTCCCACGTATCAGCATGTCAGACTCCTTCTTTAAAAATTAGACACATTAGGCCATTACCCATATATATATACACACACAGATATATATATATATATATATATATATATATATATATATATTAATAAATCATATGTAGCATATAACAAAAGAAACCAAATAGAATGGACAAGTGGGAGCTGGTTAGGGATCGAGCTTAAATTTTCAAACATCAAAATTTAATTCTGTTTGAATTGTTTCATTTTATTTTTCAATTACTGAAAAGCTTCCATTCCCATCCCACTCCAAATTACATGTTTTAGAGATGATTTTCTTGCATTTTGCTTGCTTACACTGAAAAAATATGTCGTTCAACTACGCAAACGGATGGTACAACTTCTTTATTATTTATGCTTATTTTTCATATTTGTATTTTTTTAACTTTTATTAAAATTAAAAGTATTTAAAATGATAAAGAAATTTATGAAGTTGATTTATATATTACAATAGTTTTTCTTATATGAAACTTTCCACCCTATACTTAATTAGTTCGAATTGTAATTATTTATTTATTTATTTTTGTTGCCAGAATTTATTTTAATTTTTAGGAGCAGGAAATTGTGATATTAACGTGCAAATAAGTATTTCTACATGTCGATGATGTTCTGTTCAAGGTGATGGTCGTACGTAACTCAACAACGGTACAAAAATACCTTGCCAACAATATTTAATCATAACATTAGTGAAATTTATTTTTCACATTTATCTCTTACTTTCAAAAAATTCAACTTCACCAAAATTAAACGTATTTTCTGAAATTTAATTACTAGTATCATCTTTACCTACACCGTGATAACCAATAAATTCAAGAACGTATGCCTAATAACCAATTTATACCACATATTCTTTAAGTATTTAATCATGATCCTCTTTTCAGTCACTCACTAAACAAACTCAGTCGACTACACAATATACATCAAAATTTCAAATAGTTGCACATCTGATAAGTTTATAAGCGCCTTTATTATTTTCACATCGGTCCCAACAAAATATACATCGAACTTCAGTTCTGCATTCTAAAACAAATATACATTTTATTCAAGTAATTTTCTTATCTCAAACTCAACATTCAAACATGTTTTATACCATATTCTGGATATTCTGAACATGTCAGATTTCACACAATTTTTTATTCCAAATTTTCAAACAAACTACACATTTTTAAAGTGTCGACAAAATTATCTAATTTATTCTAGAAATAAAAAAATTATCATTTTCTTACATTTACCTTTTGCAACTAGGCAAATCTCAAATTTTGAACATACACAATTCTCTAATTTTTTCTTTCCAAAATTCACTTACCCATTGTGAATTTTCTATCTTATGAAAAACGTATAAACCCCACGTTCCATATGCTCAATTTAATTTTCGAACCAGATTCTCGCAAACTCATCGTAGTGAAAAGACACGACTATGATACACATAAAGAAAACACCTTAAATTTAATTTTCGAATCATATTCTCACAAACTCATCGTAATGAAAAGACACGACTAGCACTCACGACTGTGACACAATCATGAAGTCGCGTCTCCTACAAAAATAAATTTGATTCAAAGAGAGAGGCATGTTAGTGCCGCACAAAGAAACCTAATGAAAACCCTATACATATCGGGGGTTCCTCCTAAACAAACAATGAATATTTTTAGTAATCTTAAATGAGGAGTGTAGGGTTTGATGGGCAACACATTGGAAACGTGGTATGTTAGGTCACACACACTGTAGAGGGGGTGAATACAGTGTAAAATACAATCAAATCGAACTTTAATATCTTAAATAACATAAAACAAACTTTATTGAAACAATAAACTCTGTTACAGTATGGAACTGTTACCTCTCAGTGATGAACAAATATCACGAGAGCTGCTAGGGTTACAATAAACAATCTTCTCGAATATGATAACACTTATAGTGTAAACCCTATGTCTGTGTTTATATACTACACAGTTACAAGATAATCGCTAATTGATATGGAATATAATTCTGCTTCCTAAAATATATCAATCAGATATCTTTTCTTCCAAGTATTCCATTCTTCACGGAACTCCTTCTTCATGCATATCTCTTCTTATGTTTATCTCGATCTTCTTTCCTTTAATCAGCTACTGTCCTTATTTGATCGTCCTTCAGCACTTAAGTTCTGATATCCAACTTCTGATGATTATCTCCTGATAATATAAGTACTGATATCCTTAAGTCCTGACTTCCAGTATAAGTACTGATTCCCAGTTAAGTACTGATTTGTCCCGTTAAGTAAGATCTGAAAACTAAACATAAATCATATTAGCCATGACATTATCAAATATATCTAACAATCTCCCCTAACTTGTAAATTAGCATAATATACAAGTTTAACAGATATTTGATGATGTCAAAAATATTAAGTACAAATGCATGAGAATTAGACTAGATAACTACAACTTACAGCCCTTAAAGCTTTACCAATATTTAAAAACTGATAACAACTTCAGTCTGTACAAATATCAGAATTTAAGCAGTTGTAGATCTTCAACTTGGTTTCATCTTCTGATCTCTCTGATGTCAGGAGTTGTTCTGAGATAGTTCTTCAACAAACATCTCTCAGCATATCTAAGTTCATCAATCATCCTCCTTTTAGCATCTTTAAGATCTGCAGTATCTTCACCAATCTGAAAGATTGCAGCCCTGAGATCATTAATCTTTGATTTTCTTATATCCTGATCCAGTCTGATCAGATAAGCTTTATCAGACTCAAGATTGAATTCCACAGCCCTGTACCCTAGAAAGGTAGTTATAATTTGAGCAGAATTGGGCTTCATTTCAACTATATCACCCTTGTGATCTCTGTACTTTGGAACATATGTGCTGTCAGACTTAACAGAATAAAGCCTTTTCTGTCTCTGAATCTGATCCTTCAAATAGTTTGCAGCAGTTCCTGTCAATCTGTCATTCACTTGAAGTAAGAATAGTACATGCTCCAATTCTTCAAAATACTTCAATGGAATGGCATTTTGCCTTATATGATAAACCCTACCATCTGTCATGAAGTACAACAAGATGTGTTCTTTCAAGTAGGTATGGTAAACTATTTGTACAGATTCCAGTTGATTCAATCTCTCAGGAGTTGCTCCAATACCTGGTTCACTCAAGGAAGTTGGATCATTGGTAGTGTTCTGTATTCTCCTTTCATCAGCACTTCCCAATCCAGTTTTATCTCTTGCTTCCTTTCCAGTAACTACTCTAGCTTCAAAACCACTTGCAGTAGTCTTCAAAGGTTGAGTCTGTTTTGCTTTAGTGAATCCTGGTAGGAGTGTCTTTGGTCTATCTTCTGATATCAAGTTAACTTGAGCTGTGCCAGAGGTTACTTGCTTCTTTGAAATATTAGAACTTACTTTATCTTGACTCTGAACAACTTGAGCCATGTCAGAGGTTGTTTTAAGAACTTTTCTTGAAGTCAGAGCAAGATCATCCTTTTCATCAGTGATTTCTTCATCCTCAGGAGGCACATAAACCTTGATAGGTTCACCAACCTTTTCTTTACCCTTGGATCTTGGATCTATCTGCGGTTGTGATTTAGCCAATGTTGCTTCAGTATATGTCCTTTCTTTGATCACAATGCCTTTGAGTTTTGGAAGTGGCTTTTTCCCAGAAGCTTCAGATTTAGATGTGACTTTCTCTGATTTAAGTCTGGCTTCTTCTTCCATTAAACTCTCCAAGTCCATTCTTGGATTTTCCTGAAGAAATAACTGTCTTGACATTTCTTCATCAAGATCTAAAAGTTCATCAGAACTTATTCTTTTACCAGTAGCAGAACCAATTCTTTTCCCAGTATCAGAACTTGTCCTGTGACTTGTGATTTCAGCTTTTCTTGATGTGAATCCTCTACCTTGACTATGACCTCTACCCGTTCCAGAGTTTCCTTGATCATAATCATTTGAAAAATAAACGCATTCGTTCTGTCATCCTTCCCTTTCAGTGTCTTGTCAGTCTTGCATTCGGACTTAATTACTTTCTCCCCCTTTTTGGCATCAATAGGTAGTAGAAGAGAGACAAACAATTCCACTGAGGCTTGGATTTCATTAAGTTGTGATTGCTGAGATGCTTGATTTTTCAGAATATCATCAATCTGAGCTTGTTGATTATCTTGAGTCTTCTCAATATAAGCAATCCTGTCAAAGGTAGGTTGGAAGAACTTTTTCTTATCAATCTTGTGAACTTGTTCTTGCTTCATTAGTTCTTCCCTTAAGAGATGTAACTCTGCATGAGTATTTGAATGAAGACCTTGTAAATGTTTAGTACTCAATACAGTGACTCTAAGCTGTGTTTTGAAATCATCAGTATTTAACATCTCATCAGCTTTTGTCAATTGCTCAGCCAGATTCTGTGCAGTTGGAACACAGGTGACTGAGTTCCATTCCTTAGTCCACTCCTGTCCTGCAGGAGTTTCACTCCAAGGCACTGGTGCTTCTCTGGTAACAAACTTCTTAACAAGTTCAGACTTAAGAATAGTTTGTTGAGGAGCATGTCCTGAAGGACCTGCTGCATCAGCATCTGTATTTGGAGCAGCATCACCAGTATCTCCAGCATTTGCAGCATCAGAACTTACAGAATCAGTATCTTCTGATAAAACAACAGTGTGAGTAGCAATGGAGGCTTCAACATCCTCTAATTGCTGATCTGGTTCTAAGTTCTGATCAACAGCCATATCCTGATGCTCACCTAAATTCTGATCATCAACATCTAGATACAGAGAAGGTGTAGTAGATAACTATGGAGTTTGAACAGCATCAGTAACAGGTGTTGTTGAAGGATTAGCTGCTGTTGGAGCTTCTAAGAGAATTACTTCAGGCACAACCAAGTGTTGAACATCAATATCAGCACTTGTGCCTGGATCATTAGGAGATACAGATGGTGTTTTGACCTTTTCAGAAACAGCTTCCTGAGATGGAGTTGATGGAGAAGAAGTGACTTTAGCAAATTCCTTTTCTTGTGAGATCAGAGATTCTTGATCCCCTTCCTGAGTTGCTGCTTCTTCATCATCTGAAACAGGTCTTTTTGCTCTCTGTTTCTTGTATCTCTTTGAAGATTTAGATTCCTTGGGAGTTTCAGGAACTGTCATTCTTCTAAGCCTCTTGAGAAGCCTAGATCCCCCAATTCCAGAATCCTTCTGAGAAGTCTCTTTCTCAGCTTCATCAATAACAGGTTCTGAAGAAGGAACCTGGTCCTCAGTATCAGATTTATCTCTCAAGGCAATCCTCCTTCTCTTTTGAGGTGTTTGAGGAACAATCGTTGTCCTCTTTGGCTTGGAAGATGAAGGCTTCACAGTAGGTACTGAGGTTGAGGGTTGAACTGTCTGTGAAGTGGAGAGATAGGATTTGATATATTTCCTGAGGGTTGGTTGAGTAGAATGGGTGGTAGGTGCTGATGGTTGTTGTGGTGTTTGGGAGGTTGTTGTTGGTTGGACATCAGAATAAACAGATCTATAAGTATCAGGATCAGCATTTACTAAGATCTGTTATACAGATTGAAGAATCTGTAAAGGTCTAACCACTGATTTCTTAGTGTCAGCATTTATCAGGTCATTGAAGTAACGTTTTGCAACCTTAAAAGGTGGAGTTGAGGAACTGACTAATTGAGGTTCATCAGTACAAAAAGTATATATAAGTTGACAGAATCTAGCAAAGTACACAACATTCCTATCCTCTGTCATCCTATCCCCAATAAAACCAATTATAGCGGTTGCAAAATCAAAATGAGTTTGGTTTATAATAGCATACCTGATGTGCTGACTCATTATAGGAAGAGCATCAAAATTTGAACACTTGTTCCCAAAAGTTTTAGTGATGCAGTCGAAGAAGAAGCTCCATTCTCTTCTGATATGAGCCCGTTTCAACTGTCCAAGCTTTGCCAAACTCTGTTCATACCCCAAATTGGCCATTAACTCCTGAAGAGCTGATTCCTCTGGAATTGAAAAGATACATCCTTCTGGGAGATGTAGAGCCCTGCGTATTGTACCAGGAGTGACTGCATATGAAGAATCACCCACTTCGAAAACAATACTAGGAGTGCCATGTGTACTACCATTATCAAAGTGCCCAGTCCGCCAAAACGTCAGAACTTGTTGGCTCGAAAAGACTGAAGGCTGGGTAAATGCATACCCAATCTCACTGTGTGCAAGAAGATCTTGCACAAAATGCAATTCAGATGGAGCTTCAGCATGATCAAGAATTGCAGCATAGTTGTTTGGAACAAATTTAGCTCCATCAATGATTAAATCCTTAGGTGCCATGTGAAAAATTTAGATTTAAGAGTGTCTGTTAGGTGTTTAATAAAATGTCTGTATGAAAAACCAACATTAGAAGAAGAAGGAGAGTAAAAACAAGTAGAGAGAAAAAATATGAAGAGAAATAAAAGATTAAAAAAAATCTTCTCTCTTTCTTACTTATACTCTGAAAAAAATGTTACCGTTGGACACCTGTCAGACATGCAGTAATAACGGATAGTTACTGGGCTCGAGAAAACAGGAATCATTACTTACCCACTTGCCGTTTTTCAAGGAAAAACCGTTCCACTTACCCAGATATTCCATTAATCAAGGTGAAACAGTTTTAATTCAAAATTGAAATCGTTCCCACTTATTTAATTATTTTTCACTGCAATATTAATATTCTGAAAATAAATCAAGTGAAAATGACCAAAATAAATCAGAGGAGTAAGTACTGATAAAGGAAAATCAGAACTTAAATTAAAACAGAATTTATATGGTCATCAAAATATGAATATTTATCAGGATTTATCAATGCATTACAAAATTTCTCAGAGACAAAATCTTGAAACAAAAATAAATTTCATTAATATATCAAGAGAATACATTCATGAAATTGAAAGTACATCAGAATTTATACAAGATTTCCCAAAGCTGCTAAACCTAACATCAACAGCCTTAGTCCTAGCTCAAGAAGCAGGGCAAGGCTGATGATGAAGAAAAACAGGAAGAAGAAAATAAATTATTTCTTCTTCCTACTCTCGACAAACAGAATGGCGAGTCGAATGATTCGCTCTTGCTGGCGGAGAGCTTCCAGCCTTTCCTCCTCCAATCGCTCCAGATGGCGATGGTAATCCATATAGAAGAACAGGAGGTGGGTGAGTACCTCCTGTGGGACAGAGTCCCATATCTCATCAGGAATGGCAGTGACGTGCCATTCCTGCTGCCACTCAGCACAGCTTAGCTCCATATTGAAGGTTTCGTAGTTCAAAAACATGTTGTATCTGACCATGGTATTTTTGAAAGAAAAAGTATGAAGGTAAGTTTGTGAGAAAAGATTTGATGAGAAGGCTGATGTGAAGTGGTTGCTTATATAGGCAAGAGAATGCCAGGAGACGCAAAGAATTTAATGTTGACAGGTAGAATTAATTCTACCTCGTCTCCCCAGACTTGGAAAAAGAAAAACAGTCATTGGAAAGAGAAAACATGGTTTAATGCGCACAAGAAGCAAGTAAAAGTTGATTGTTCAAGTACGAGTACCACTAATCTTAACCATAGTGACTATTAATCTTCCACTTCAACATATTCTAGTTTGAACCGAGACTGTTATCAAATTTTATCCACAGATAAGTCAAGTAAAGAACTAGACTGTAATATCAGAACTTAGACTTATATCAGAACTTAACAGTCATCAGAACATAATTTCTTAACTCGAAAAAGGAATGCCTATCTTAGTAAGTCCTCATACAAGTTCTGAGTTATATTCTTCAGAACTTAATCATCAGAACATGCAACCAGAACTTGTCCTCGGAATTTGTGCAATGTGACACAATGACTGTTCATCGAAAATAACATAGATCACCACAGTAATTTTCATCATTCAAATGGAGTGATTAGTGTGTGCATTAAGCTAAATGTCAGACACAGAGTAAAGTCTGATTCACTTCAGTACATCTTAGAAATAAGGCATAACTAAAATTTTGCTAAAGAGCTGTCATTATTCTGAAACCTACTGTTGAATGAGTTCATGCTTGAGTCCACCTCAACTATTTTGTGCTAATTTTATGCATCTTTTTAAATTCCATTTCACAGTGGCTTCTCAGTTTAAGTGAGTCATGACTGCTTATCAGAATTTATGCTATTATCAGAGTATTTCTCCAGTAATCATAGAGTGTGAAAAGTCACCAAGAAAATATTTTACTTTTCTAATGCATATTTACTTAATACCAGCAATGCACTTGGGTCGTCCCTTCCACATTTTTACTCTAGATCTCAAAGGAGTACCTGATTTTATTCTTTGATCCTTTTGCTTTTTCTTTTGATAAGTGAGGTTTATCAGCACTTAGTGCATTCAGCAGATTTACTAGTATCAGAACTTAACAGTTGAGTAGCATTATTCTAATTTGTAACTTAGTAATAAGATAGACAAAGTAAACTCAACTAAGCTCAATTATCAGAATTTGCTTGTGTCAATAGATTTCCACAGAAATAATTACTTCTTACATGGGATCATTTATTTATTGAAGACTACTAGGTCAGCATCTAGCACAGTTATCCTCATAGGATTGAATAGTTACTTAAACAGACATATCACTTATCAGAGTTTAGAAAGATATATCAGACAACAGTCAGTACTTAAACACATTTGTCAATTAAGCACAGAATACACAAAGAGAGTAAATTCTGTAAATACTGATCATAAAGTCTGATATAACAGATCAAAACTAAGCAGATTTAGAGAAAGAACCTGAAACCATTCCAAGTTCATTTACCAATCTTGTAAAAGTGGCTTCACACAATGGTTTTGTGAAGATATCTGCTAGTTGTTGATCTGTTGGAATAAAGTGCAATTCCACTGTACCTTCATCCACATGTTCCCTTATGAAGTGGTACCTGATGCTGATGTGCTTTGTCATAGAGTGTTGAACTGGATTACCTATCATAGCAGTAGCACTTTGATTATCACAGTAAATAGGGATTTTGAAATATGTTAACCCATAATCCAGTAATTGATTCTTCATCCAAAGAATCTGTGCACAACAGCTTCCTGCAGCAATATACTCCGCTTCTGCAGTTGATGTGGAGATTGACTTTTGTTTCTTGCTGAACCAAGAAACCAATCTGCCTCCAAGAAATTCGCAGCTTCCACTCGTGCTTTTCCTGTCAATTTTGCAACCTGCAAAATCTGCATCTGAGTAACCTATTAGTTTAAAATCTGATTCTCTAGGATACCACAATCCCAGATCAGCTGTTCCTTTAAGATACTTGAAATTTTTTTTCAAAACTGTTAAGTGAGGTTCTCTTGGATCTGCTTGAAATCTTGTACAAAAACAAGTAGCATACATGATATCACGTCTACTAGCAGTTAGATAGAGTAGAGAGCCAATCATACCTCTGTAATCAGTAATATCTACTGATTTACCAGTATCCTTATCCAGCTTTGTTGCAGTGGCCATGGGAGTGGATGCACTTGAACAATCTTGCATTCCAAATTTCTTCAGCAAGTTTCTGGTGTACTTAGTTTGACAAATAAAAGTGCCTTCTGCATTCTGCTTGACTTGAAGGCCCAGAAAATAGGTAAGTTCCCCCATCATACTCATCTGATACCTTGACTGCATCAGTTTGGCAAACTTCTTGCAAAGTCTGTCATTTGTAGACCCAAAAATGATATCATCAACATAAATCTGGAACAGAAGTAAGTCCTTTCCATGGTTGAGGTAGAACAGTGTTTTGTCTATTGTTCCTCTGTTGAATCCACTTTCCAGAAGAAACTGAGCTAAAGTCTCATACCATGCTCTAGGAGCTTGCTTAAGTCCATAAAGTGCTTTATCAAGCCTGTAGACATAATCTGGATGTTTGGAGTCTACAAAGCCTGGAGGTTGTTCAACATATACTTCCTCCTCCAATTCTCCATTGAGAAAAGCACTTTTCACATCCATTTGAAAGACAGTAAACTTTTTATGAGCAGCATAAGCCAAAAATATCCTTATGGCTTCTAACCTAGCAACTAGTGCAAATGTTTCATCATAATCAATTCCCTCCAGTTGAGAATATCCTTTTGCAACCAGCCTTGCCTTATTCCTTATAATTATGCCATCACAGTCAGTTTTGTTTCTGAATACCCACTTTGTATCAACAACAGATCTATTCTTTGGTCTTGGCACTAGGGTTCAGACTTTATTTCTTTCAAATTCATTTAACTCTTCTTGCATTGCTTACACCCAATCAGCATCTTGAAGAACTTCTTCCACTTTCTTTGGCTCAGTCTGAGAGAGAAAAGAATTGTAAAAACATTCGTTTGAAGTACCTGTTCTAGTTCTGACACCTGCATCAGGATTTCCAATTATCAAATCAGGTGTATGTGATTTTGTCCACTTCCTTGCAGATGGAAGGTTTTCTCTAGAACTGGATGCTCCCCCGTGATTCATGCTGTCCTCATTTTCATTTTCTGATGCTCCCCCTGAAACTATGCTCTCTGAGTTGGATTCTTCAGAATTTAGATTTTCAGCACTATCAGAACTTGATGAATCAGAACTTAAAGAGCCAGATGTATGTTCTGATGTTTCTTGAGATGTGGTAAGATCTTGAGTATGCTCCCCCTGCATAGGTGCATCTTCCTTTGGAGTAGTCACCACAGTTTCAATAACATCAGATTTTAATCCATCAGAATTTACAGTATCAGGACTTAGACTGTCAGGATTTTCAGTATCAGAATTTGAGTCTTCATTTTCAAATCTCAGCTGATCATGGTCAATAAAATCTTCAAGATCAGTAATCTTCTTGTCATCAAAGGAGACATTGATAGATTCCATGACCACTTTTGTTCTCAAATTATAGACTCTGAAGGCTTTTGTGGAAAGTGGATATCCAACAAAGATTCCTTCATCAGCTTTTAGATCAAACTTGGATAGTTGTTCAGGATGAGTCTTGAGAACAAAATACTTGCATCCAAATACATGAAAGTACTTCAGATTTGGCTTCTTTTTCTTCACCATCTCATATGGTGTTTTTCCTTGCTTGTTAATGAGTGTTGCATTTTGAGTAAAACAAGCAGTCTGCACAGCTTCAGCCCAGAAATAGGTTAAAAGCTTTGCTTCTTCAAGCATTGTACGTGCAGCTTCAATGAGAGTTCTATTCTTCCTTTCAACAACTCCATTTTACTGTGGAGTTCCAGGAGCAGAAAATTCCTGCTTTATTCCATGGTTTTTGCAGAACTCTTCCATTATCAAATTCTTGAACTCAGTGCCATTATCACTCCTTAAGGTTTTCACAGAATCTTTGACCAATTTATCCATATGTTTGACATGATCAATCAAGATAGATGCAGTTTCACTTTTTGTGTGCAAGAAATACACCCATGTGTATCTAGTGAACTCATCCACTATGACCAATGCATATTTCTTCTTTGCAATAGACATGACATTTACTGGACCAAATAGATCAACATGTAGTAAATGATAAGGCTCAAAAATTGATGATTCAGTCTTGCTCTTGAATGAAGATTTTCTCTGTTTGGCCTTCTGACAAGAATCACAAAGGCCATCAGGAGCAAATACTGACTTTGGCAGTCCTCTCACAAGATCTTTCTTGATCAGCTCATTTATATTGTTGAAATTTAAATGAGAGAGTTTCTTGTGCCAATTCCAGCTTTCTTCAATTGATGCTCTACTCATCAGACAGATTGTAGACCCATCAGTACTTGTTGAAAGCTTAGCTTCATAAATGTTACCACGTCTGTATCCTTTCAGAACAACTTTGCCTTTGAATTTACTCACAACTTCACTGTGTTCTTCAAAGAAGTCAACATGATAACCTCTATCACATATTTGACTTATACTCAGCAGATTATGTTTAAGTCCTGAGACCAGAGCTACTTCTTTAATGATGACATTCCCAAGATTGATACTGCCATATCCCAATGTTTTTCCAATGTTGCCATCTCCATAAGAAACACTTGGGCCAGCTTTCTCCACAAAGTCTGATAGCACGGCTTTATTTCCAGTCATATGTCTTGAACATCCACTGTCCAGAACTAGAATATTTTTCCTGTTGCCCTGCAATCACAAAGACCACTAATGATTAGTTTTAAGAACCCAGACTTGCTTGGATCCTTTGGCCTTATCAAGTTTGTTAACATTTGCAGCGGATTTAGCATCAGAGTTTATGTTAACATTTTTCTTATCAGAACTTACACTATCAGACTTTGAATCAGAATTTACACTAGAAGGAACAATGGAAACTTTCTTCAAAGAAGGTTTTAATTGATAATAATCATAGTACAAACTACGATATTCCTTACAAGTATAAATGAAATGCCATAAACTACCACAATGAAAACAAGGATTCTGTGGTTTATATCTAACAGACTGACTCTTAACTCCTGATTTTGAAGGTAAGGAGTTAATGTTCTTATTCTTTCTGCAAAAAGAATCCAGATGGTAAGAACTTCCACAGTTATGACATGTTTTCCTAGGAGCATCAGGAACAGGTTTATAATCATTGCTTTTATTCACACCTTCCTTTCCATTCCTATTTTTCCTAGGTGATTTTACCTTGTTTACATTCTTAACATCTTTCAGCTTATGCTTAAGCTGCTTCTTAGTCATTAAGCCTATGTTTACTTCAGCTATTTTTTCCTATTTTAGTTTGTCAGAAGTTAATCCCTCTCTAACTTTTGATTTATCATTATCAGACTTTACAGTTACAAACTTAACAGGTTTTAACTTTGGCTTTTGCTTAACAACATGCTTAATTTCTACAGTTCCTTTATCATTCTTATCCTCTCCATAACCTAAGCCCTCTTTCCAATTTTCACTACTTAGCAAATTTTGAGTTGTTCTGCCAGAGTTAGTCCAAGTCCTGATTATCTCTCTTTCCTTTTCTAACTCAGTTTTTAGAGATTCATTCATTTTTAGCACTTCATCCCTAACATAAAAAGCATCATCTCTATCCTTCTGAGTTTGATGGAACATAACTAACTCTTTTTCTAAGAAATCATTTCTTTTCTTAAAAGCAAGATTTTCAGAAGTTAATCTTTCACATGTTAAAGTCTGATCTCTATAACTAACAAATATGGTTTTAAGATATCTTCTCAACTCATTAATATCATCAGTATGAAAAGCATAAGTAGTCTGAGGTACCTTTGTTTCAGCAGCTTCAGAACTGCTCTCAGCACTTTCTTTATCAGCATTTGCCATCAACGCATAGTTCTTCTCACTTTCAGAGTCTGGGGTGTCTGTCCAGCTTTTCTACTTTGTGACAAGAGCCTTGCCTTTGTCACCCTTTACCTTCTTGCAATCAGGAGATATGTGGCCTTTCTCACCACAGTTATAGCATTTGACATTAGTATAATCTCCTCTATCAGACTTTCCTCCTCTGCCTTCAGATCTTCTGAAATTCTTCTTATCAGAACTTATGCCTTTTCTGGAAAGCTTCTTTCCATTCCTGAACTTCATGTATGCAATCTTTGTGATCCCTTTCACCATAAGGGCACACAACTTCATCATCTCCTCATCAGCATCAGTCTCAGGCAAGCTTTCAGAATCTGAGTCATCATCACTTTCAGAACTTGACGACTCAGTATCAGACTTTGTGAACAGAGCTTTACCCTTGTCTTTCCTTGAGGTAGCTGCCGTGGGGAATTCTTCTTCAGCCTTAAGAGCAACTGTCCTTGACTTTCCTCCTTTCCTCTTGCTTCTTTGTTCCATCTCAAGTTCATGAGTCTTGAGCATTCCATAAATTTTATCAAGAGTTGTTTCATCAAGATTGTAATTGTCTCTTATTGTCGTTTCCTTCAAATCCCAACATTCAGGAAGAGCTAACAGGAAATTTTAGGTTTGAATCTTCAAGATCATACTCCTTATTAACCAGTGACATATCATTCAAGAGTCTGACAAATCTATCATATAAATCAGTCAATGACTCATTAGCCTTTGAGTCAAAGTGTTCATACTCTTGAGTGAGTATTGTCTTCCTGTTCTTCTTAATTGTATCAGTTCCCCGACACCTTGTTTCCAGAGCATCCCATATCTCCTTAGCAGTCTTGCAGTTAATTACCCTGTTTGACATTACATTATCAATGGCACTATGCAGTAAGTGTCGTACCTTAGCATCCTTAGCAATTGATGCGATATCTTCAGCAGTATAATCACTCTTTTCCTTTGGTACAGTCTTTGCTGCCTCACCTGCAACTGCAACAGCGAACTTGGTTGGTTTGTGAGGCCCTTCCTTAATTCTATCAAGATATTCTGGATCTGTAGCTTCCAGAAACATGGTCATCCTCACCTTCCATATGCCATATTCAGATGGTCTCAGTATGGGAACTCTGATGGTTTCATACCGACTTTGAATTTGTGTCTTTGGAGGTTCTTCAGTTTTGGTAGGCTTAGTTGGAGTTTCTGTGTCAGACATGATTGTGTTTGGATCTTTAACTGTATGTGTGTTAACAGATAGCTCTGATACCACTTGTTAGGTCACACACACTGTAGAGGGGGTGAATACAGTGTAAAATACAATCAAATCGAATTTTAATATCTTAAATAACAGAAAACAAACTTTATTGAAACAATAAACTCTGTTACAGTATGGAGCTATTACCTCTTAGTGATGAACAAATATCACGAGAGCTGCTAGGGTTACAATAAATAATCTTCTCGAATATGATAACACTTATAGTGTAAACCCTATGTCTGTGTTTATATACTACACAGTTACAAGATAATCGCTAATTGATATGGAATATAATTCTGCTTCCTAAAATATATCAATCAGATATCTTTTCTTCCAAGTATTCCATTCTTCACGGAACTCCTTCTTCATGCATATCTCTTCTTATGTTTATCTCGATCTTCTTTCTTTTAATCAGCTACTGTCCTTATCTGATCGTCCTTCAGCACTTAAGTTCTGATATCCAACTTCTGATGATTATCTCCAGATAATATAAGTACTGATATCCTTAAGTCCTGACTTCCAGTATAAGTACTGATTCTCAGTTAAGTACTGATTTGTCCTGTTATGTAAGATCTGAAAACTAAACATAAATCATATTAGCCATGACATTATCAAATATATCTAACATGGTACGTGATTATAGAAAGAACAAATTAGAGTATGTGATGCTCAAGCGAGATTAGACTTGTTATATCGATTGAAGGAGGAGGGTGGTGGTAAATTTTTCATTAAAACTCTACTTGATGAAGAACAATGTTTGAAGAGTTTAGTATGGGTTGATCCTCGTTTTTTGATGGCATACAAAAATTTTGGTGATGTCGTTGCTTTTGATACAACGTACCGTACGAATAGGTATGCAATTGTTGGAATAATCTTAAATTTAGTTATTAATTATTTGTTTATTTAATTATTAGATATTTTAGATATTTAGCAATAGATTAATTATTAGAGAAAAATATTATTCTAGAATTGTTTAGTAGTGGGGTAGTGGAGTTATGGAGTAAATTATGGACATGTAATTTACCCATTAATTAGTAGTGGTTAGTTTTAGTAGTAGTTATTTTAATATGTTTGTAAAGCCTATATAATGGCTAATTTACCTTGAGTTTTATAACAACAAGACATATAGCAGTACAAGTTCTCTGCAAAAATGTAGGTGTCTTTTTTCTCTAAATTTTTACAACATGGCATCAGAGCCTCATGATCTAGGGCTTTGTGAGATATTTTAAAATATACACCTATATATATATGTTAAATATTAATTTATCATATTTCAAATGGCATTAAAAAATTTTCCATATATATTTAGTGAAGTATCAAGATGAAATGATACGTGGAAAAAGAAAAGAGAAGCAAGAATAAAAATGGAGGAAAAAATGAGGGACTGCTATTAGCTAAAGCTTCATCCTCGATAGGAACATGCAACAAAGTTCAATGCAACCATTGTCATAAGATGGGACATGAAGAAAAAGACTGCTGGTACAAAGGAAAGCCACAATGCTACAAATGCAAAAAATATGGGCATCTGGCAACGAATTGTAGATTTCAGAATGATGAAGAAAGGATGACACAATTGATCGAGGGAGAACCAATCCTTTAGAGTTGTGGAGAGAAAGTGCTCCAAAGTGTTTTTGGAGAGAAGTGCTCCAAAGTGTTTTTGATGAGAAAGTGCATCAAAATTGATGGTGGTGAGAAGTGAATCACAGGCGAAGAGAAAGTGTTTCATAAATTTAAGATTATGGGGGGTGAATGTTGGAATAATCTTAAATTTAGTTATTAATTATTTATTTATTTAATTATTAGATATTTTAAATATTTAGCAATAGATTAATTATTAAAGAAAAATATTATTTTAGAATTGTTTAGTAGTGGGGTAGTGGAGTTATGGAGTAAATTAAGGAAATGTAATTTACCCATTAATTAGTAGTGGTTAGTTTTAGTAGTAGTTAGTTTTAATATGTTTGTAAAGCCTATATAATGCTAGTTTACCTTGAGTTTTATAACAACAAGAAATATAGCAGTACAAGTTCTCTGCATAAATGTAGGTGTCTTTTTTCTCTAAGGTTTTACAACATCAATGCCATTTGTACCTTTTACCGGGGTCAATCATCATTATCAGTCGGTTCAATTTGGATTTGCATTGATGCGTGAGGAAATAAAAACCAGTTTTGAATGGGTTTTAAAAAGTTGGCTTGAAGCGATGGAAAATAAGCATCCCGTTGTCATAATCACCGATCAAGATCAAGCCATGGCCAGGGCAATTGCATCTCAACTACCTCACACCAATCATCTCAACTACCTCACACCATTCATTAGTTTCACGTTACTATTCAAAACCGATGTATATATGAAAATTGTTATTATGAAAGTCTAAAAGTTGTTTGATAATATATGTAATAAACGTTTTTTGTTAGTACAATATTTTAAAATTTTATTTGTTGATAAATTACATGTTTTTGTTTAATAACAAATTTTAAAAATATTAAAGTTTTGTAAATAATTCTCACCAATTTTTGAGTGAAAAGACGATTGTATTGTTTATTGACATCAATAAAATGAGGGTCTAGATATGGAAAATCGTAATTATTGTAACTTGTAATATAAATAAAACGAATTTAGTTAAAGCAAAATATATTGATTCCATTAACCAACTAATCACTGTAAAAATCTTTTTTATTTAAATACATCTATTAAAATGGTAATTTATTAAAATAAAATTGGAATTAATTAAGTAGAATAGAGTTCCCTCAATTTGAGAGAGAATTATCCATTCCTTATCACATCAATTTTCTTCATAATTCTTATTATAACAATTTTGTACCACCTAATTTATTTTTCAAATATTGCCTCTAATCCTCATTAAATTTCTTTAATCTCATACATTCCATTTCATTTCATTTCATTACATTCACCCCAACCAAATTCAACATAAATAATTTCTCTTATTTTGGATCCCTTTTAAAGGAATGTTCTGATATTGTAAAGGGTTTTGTATTCAGTTTATTTCCTTAGAGGATCAGCAAACTTAGCAGCTCATTGGCTTGCAAGAGAGGTTAGTTCTTTGTCTGATTTTAAGACATAGTTTTCCGTATCTCCCTGCCTTATCTATGTAATTTTTCATGATTTGAATTAGGATGAATCCTTTTAATTTCAAATAAAAAAATTTATGACCCCTCTTGTGTCACTTTACTTTGAGACTATAGCGGAAGCTGCTGGCTAGTATTTATGTTCATTTGGCTTTACTCATTTACGGAATGCAATATCATGAATCAGCATAACTCTTTTTTTTTGTTGCTAAATATGAATCAGCATAACTTCCAAATGTATAAAAGAGTAGTTACAAGTAGATGATGGGCCACATATTGTGGAAAAGAAACTTCTTTTTTGACAATTTGGGTTGGGACTTTTGTGTTTGTTTTGGGCTAACATGTTTCTTCTAGTGGTACTTCAAATTATTTATTATTTGCTCGGTACCTGCAATTTATTATACAGAATCTTCAAAAACTCTGCAGATTAATAATTCCGTATATTAACTTTCAACCTCTCCGGTTTTTCGAAAACGATTCTAATATACGGAGTTGGTCGTAAAAATTAAAAATTGAGGTAGGTCACGAAAATAAGAATAATACTCTTTTAAGGTTCATTTGAATTTTATCATTCGAATCTCACACATTTTTGAAAATTTTACTTACTATTTCTTCTTATTTAAATCGATAAATAATCCATATGTCGCCCTTTCATAATCTTATCCTCCAGATATTTAGTATTTAATTTATTATACTATTTAGTTTGTTGTATTTTAAACTGGATAAGGGCCCGTTTAGATAAAAGTATTTCATTTCAAATTTTAAATTTTATTAAATTAGCTGTTTGGGAAACGATAAGAATTTGTATTTGAAATTTGTTCAAATCCATGACATTTGAAAATTAAGTTTATATATTATAATTTGAAATGACAACTTAAAATATGTCATTTCAAATGAAAAATACACTTCTTTTTCAATTAAATTAGTAGAATTTTTTATAAAAAATATTTTTTCAAGAATTATTTTTTAAGAAAATTACTTTCAGAAATTAATTTCTCGAAAAAAAATTCGAGAACTTTTTCGGTGAGTTTTTTCTCGAGAAATTTTCCGGAAAAAAATTTCTCGTGATTTTTTTCTCTAAATACTTTTTTTCTTAAATTTTTTTTATGAGAATTTTTTCTCGACAACTTTTTCGAGTAATTTTTCTCGAGATTTTTTTTCGAAGAACATTTTTTTAAAAAAATTTCTCGGGATTTTTTTTGAAAAAACTATTTTGGAAACTTTTTTTTCGAGAAATTCTCTCTCGAGTATTTTTTTTCAGGTAATTTTTTTTCGAGAAATATTTTTCTGAGAACTTTTTCGGAAAAATTTTTCTCGAGAAACTTTTTTCCAAGAACACCGTTTTCCAGGAAAGTTTTTTCAGAAACTTTTTCAATTATTTTTTTCTCGAGAAATATTTTCCCGAGAACCCTTTCGGGAAAGTTTTTTCTCGAAAAACTTTTTTCCAAAAACATTTTTTTCCCGAAAAGTTTTTTCAAGAACTTTTTCGGTTAATTTTTTCTCGAGAAATATTTTTCCGAGAACTTTTTCGGGAAATCTTTTCTCGAGAAATTTTTTTCCAAGAACATTTTTTTCCAGGAAATTGTTCCCGAGAATTTTTCAGGAAATTTTTCGGCAAATTTTTTCTAGAGATATTGTTCCGATTTTTTTTTCAGAATTTTCTTTTTCGAGAACCTTTTTTCCAAGAACTGTTTTTTCTCGAAAAAAAATTTCGGGAATATATCTTCTCTTGAATTTTTTAGACAAAATTTTTCTCGAGTTTTTTTTCTAAAAAACTTTATCGAAATTTTTTCTTCAGATATTTTTGAAATTTTTTTCTCGAAATTTTTTTCCCCGAGAACACTTGTTGGTGAACGTTTTTTACCGGAAATTTTTTCAAAGAATTTTTCAGGAAATTGTGTCTCGAGAATTTTTTGGAAAATTTTTTCTCGAGATTTTTTCCCGCAAAAAATTATGAAAATTTTTGTTTCGAAAAACTTTCTCTTTAGAACACCTTTTCAGGAACTTTCTAGAATTTTTTCCAAAATTTTTTTGAGATATTTTTCAGAGAAGATTTTTTTTAAAAAAAAGTTTCTTAGAGAATTTTTTTCAAAAATTTGTTTCTCAAGAAAAGTTTTTCCTAAACTTTTTTCAAGACAGTGATTAATTTTAAAATTTAAAGATATCCTTAAACAGGAAATTCTGAAATTGAAATTTTTGTTTTTCCAAATGCGAGATTTGGATTTCAAATTTTAGATTTGAAATTATGAATTTGAAGTGAAATCAATGTTCCCAAACACTACCTAATTTCATTTTAAATTCTAAATTGATTAATTATTTTTAGATCTTATAGACATATATGTAGTTTTTGAACTATCAAATTATCTGTAAATTTCTTAGATTAATTTTGTGTACGTGATGTATCTTAAGTATCAATGAATCTACAATTTTACGAGATAATTTGATTTTTAGGTAGTGTTTTTTGTGCATCTCTCCTCTACACGTAATAGTAACTTTACGAAATAATTTGATTTTCAGGTAGGATTTTTTGTGCATCTCTACTCTACACGTAGTAGTTATTGTTAAAATTACATCATTTTGTGTGATGTTTTGCTGACGAATGTTGTTATTCTGAGAACAAAGATCAGGAGCAGAAATCATTGTACCAGTAAAATGAAACTAGTGATCAAGTTGCACTCAAGGTGTAAGTTTAGTTTATAACTGAGAATCGTTTACTATTGTTATGAATCATGTCTACCAGACATGCACAAATTCTCTAACAGAGAGTGTATTACCAAGCGCTGAAGCAACATGACATTGCCCCTCAAATGGTATGTATGCCACTAGGTTTACTCTAGTCTATTGTCTAAACTTTAATTTTGTTCACTCTCCAGGCCATCTTCCAGCAACAGCAATATCGATTTTCATCTGATTTATCGGTTTTTCTGCTGTGTGTCCATGGGCATATACTAAACACAAACTTCTTTAGTTTTAACTTGTTTTGATTGGTCAATACTTTTTAATAATGGTGGCCCCCTGTATTTACAACAAATACACATATCAAAACATTCCAAATTTTATAAATTTTAGTGCTTAGCACGTGGCCATGAGCACACACTAGACAAACCCCTGATTTATTATATCTAGTGTTCAATAGTTCTTACGTGTTTCAATCATACACTTTACTACAAGGAATAACCAAACCAGCTCTCTAAAATGGACAATTATTGGAAGTTAGAAGACAACTATTTACAAGATAAACCAAAAAACTTAGAATTAATTTAAGGTTTTGAATTGAAGACACGTGCATTAGTCCAGTCATGAACTCCTGTGGCAAAGAACATGACATAGTTCAGGGGAGATACTAAAAGAGATTTGCAGCAATAATGTACACTTACATATAATAACCTTCAACAGATAATAATAAAGGCAGGGTATACTTAAATTTGATAATGTTTAATAGATTCTACTAGAAAGGCCATAGCTAATATACAAGACTCTCCCACGTCGCAGGATCTAAAAAAAATCCTAGTTGTATCCATGGGGTTAGAACATGTTACTTGGCAAAGCTATAGGATAGGAAGCAAAGTCATCACGTCAAGTACGACCTTAACATAGATACACTATAAATTTTAATTAAATAAATCAAGGAGAACAAGCCCTCTGTCCATCTTTAGTCCTATTCCTATGCTTGGATGTCAAACTAAAATCAGTGGGAACTACATCAGTGATCTGTCCTGATTACCGAACCTGCACAATATCACCACAATCAACTGGAAGTTCGAGATCAGTGAAAAAGGCATCCAATTCCGCATTGAAATCTGAGTCCTTCATCGCCAACAACTCATTCAGAAGTTCATCATCAATTAAATTCACTTCCTTATTTGCGAAAAACTCATCTAGCAAGCCACCCTTCATAATCAGATCCTTGTTTGCGGAAAACTTGCCTGGCACTGCACAATCCGGCTTGGTCACATTCTTATTTGCAAAAAACTCATCCTGCAAGCCATTACCCTTCATAGTAAGATCCTTGTGCAAGCTACATACTCATCCAATGATCCAGTATCATCTGAATTCAAAGTATTACATGCATTCAACATCGATGAAGACATCCTAATTAGCCTCAGATCATTAGCTCTTAATTCCAAATTGTTCCTCAAATTTTCCATTGAACTTATATACTCCTCCAGTTCTTCTTCCCCTAAATGGTCGAAAGGTTGCTGCCACCAAAAATCACTTTCCTCTTTATTTACTGATTTATTTTTCTCAATTTCCAAATACTGTTTCTTCAGTTCTTCAAGCATGCATGAGGAATTCACGTGGGTTTCAGTTGTTGCAGAAGAATTCTTAGTACCGAGATATTTATCAACGACATGCTCAACGGATGGATGGCCGAAAGCAAAAACACGTCGACCGACAGATTCACAAAGTACTGCAGTCTCAGCACCAGTTAGAACACAAAGTTCACTGGCTTTTTTGAACACACCAAAACGGCGCTTGGAAAAAGTAATTTGACGGCTAGTTTTGCCATCTATTGGCTTCACTTCTCTCTGTTTTTTCCTTCTGGTAGCCTTGTTCTTGATCATGTTGTTCATGGGGGAGCAACTAAGTTCAAAAGGAACTAATGGAGGATTTTATATTGATAGAAGATTGAATAGAATTACAACATCGTTTATGGACGATTGTATCATACTATATAATGTTAATGGATGATAGTAAAGGGAAAGTTTCATTAAAAAAAATCGAAGGATCTCACCGGCAAAAAAATATGGTAACTTAGACATTTTTAAAATTGATTTTCATATGAATTTCATATGTTAGTTTTTTGTTTTGCGAAATTTAATATGTTAGCTTTGATTTGAGATTTAAAATTTATGATTTCCCCTACAAGTTAACGAAATTTAATTAAACTATATATGGTTTAAAATTTTAATTAGCTAAAATCTAGAAAACCTTTTTGTTATATTCTTTTTTTTCTTAAAAAGTTTTGGAACCCTAATATTTTCGGGCCGAGAACACTCGACCTGGATACCCTCCCTCTAAGCCGGCCCTGAATGGACTTTTCGGTTATATTTAATAATGTAAATAAAAAAAATGTCTAAACTATTTCCATATCCGAGCCTTTCTTAAGAATTTAATGAGCAAATTCTTCTTCTTCATCTTAAATTTGATTTCCTTCTTCCTCTTCCTGAGATATCGATGATTTGCATTATAAAGTCTGACATCTCCTCTGGCAATTACTTGCTTATTCTGAATATCAACTGTATACTCTTTTAATCCTGCCATATGAAAGATATATGTAAGTTACATCGTTATTCATAATATATATAAAAAAATACGTACAAAAGTATGGGTAATTATAACAAAAAAGGTTATAACTAGAAACCAAATAGTAAAAGTTGGAATTCTTAAATCAATTTTCTATATGAATTGAAGCCTATCTTTCAATGATAAATTTTTAAATGGATATCTTTCTTTGTATTTTGCTAGCAAAATTACCAATTTGGCGGGCACAATTAGACATGATAACTCTTTAATCAACCTATCTCTATACATAGTAACTTTTTGTGATAACACACATTATAATTCTACATGCAATTAGCTTCGGAAAAACACATCCTTAACTTGGAACTAATTATAGAAAAAACTGAAGCCAGATGTGGTTTTGAGGTTTTAAAAACGCAAGAGTTGGAAATGGTTGTCGGTCACTAATGATCAGCGTATTAAGAACTAACTAATCAACTTAGTTAAATTTCAACATAAATAATATTAAAAGGAGTTCACATTTGTCGTAGTTATTAAAATGATCTGAGAAAGAAAAAACTCAAAAATAATCTTTTATATCGGTATATTTCCTGATTCAGAAGCAGCCTCTTACATTGTTGTTTGACGGAAGTAGGGGCTGCATGACGGACGGTAGGAATTAATCAGACCTCATTAAAAATTTAGAGAACAGAAATCACATAACAACAAAGCAAATACGTAAAATGAAGATACTATTTACCAGTAATTTTAGATATGATTTGAGAAACTCTCTGTCGACAATAACCACACCCAAAACTTCCACTTATTACAATCACCTGAAACTGCCATTGCATTCAAGTACCATTAGTAATGTATATAAACAACATGCAACCTATTTTCTTCTATTCTCAGCAGTTTTACCAACCTTACCAGCATTCCCCTGTCATGAGGATGAATTAAGATGGCTAGACTATTGATCTTGCTACTAATGAAGAAATGTAATTACAGAACTTACTGAAGGAAGCGAAAGACTCGCTACGTGCAGCAGAGACTGCTTACTAATATTCACCATGATGGCCTTCCGAATCCCTTATTCTTTTGTGTATATATAGAAAGATGACATTAAGACAAAGAGGGAAGAGGCCGGTTATATTCTTTCTTTGTCTGGCTCTTATTGTTGATAAAAGTGGCTTCAGTGCACATACTTATAGACAGTCCTCTAGTTGAAAACAGATCATAAACCTAAAGTTTTTTTTAATCTATCTATATTCTATAATAGTAAAATAATAAATTCAACTTTAGCTCATTATTTAGAACTAATGATTAGAAGCATTATCAATAAATCATAAATGTATACATGGAAACGAATTGACACCCCATGGTTTGGCAGATTTTTGGCATGTTACAGGCTTACAGCCGCCCTGCTTCCATTACTAGTACCTTTTCACTTTTGTACATCTAGATTAGACTTGTGGGCTTCATGTTCTCATGAATTTTTAAACCAAGTTCACCCTACTCTAGCAATCTAGCCTCGTACTGCAGATAAGTTATTTTATTTTATTTATTGAAAATGATGAATCATGTAGGAAATCAAATAGACATAGATGTGTGTCTTACCATCTTCCTTGAGGTTCCGGTGGGACTCAAACTCTGCACCTATTGATATCAAAAGAGAGCAGCTGGAGTATCAGTTACATAGTAAGCCCGTCTTCTGTCGAGCCTCAGGTGAGACTACATCTCTTATCACCCGAGTAGAATATCAGCCATAAACCTATAACTTAAAAGGCCAGGGATTGTTCCGCAAAGTTAGTATTTGGACTTGAACGAGCTTATTGGCTGCAAACCAAATGAATAGTTACGGAAAAAACACACATCAATTGTAGAAACCTGCATACTCCTCGAGTCACTGGTTTTGCAAACTTTACGCCCTGCTTATGCAATCATCACTGACTCCCTGGTTAGGTGATATAAAAAGACAGCACCAACAATTATGGTAGATACATATATCATTTGTTGTTACATACCATGTAACCATCTCTTTAAAGTTCCTAGACATTGGCAAAATAGATTTGAAATTTGAGTTCCCCAATAGCTAAAATTCACATTTGTGTAATTCATAAAATATGTATGCACTTAAAACATGGTCTATAGATCCATAAACAATTAACATATAACATTGAATTGTGATATTAACATATTACACACTTGAACAATTAGACCTCATAAGGAAGAGGATTTTCAACAATTCTACTAATGATCGCTCAAAAGTATCAAACACTATTTACTGATGTCATCAGTCACCTAATAGGAGCAAAGCTCTGTGCATGGTGAGCCAAATTCTTGGTAAAAACTCAATGGTTTATTTCTTGCATCTGTGGACCAAGTAGATGGTGTACATTATAAGAACAAAAAAATTGTAATTCACGACAATCTTTCACATCCAACATATTATGATGAATGAGGATGCCAAGCATGCCTTGATGCAGAATCCAGGTTCCGGTTGCACCACCTAAGCCCTGCAAAAACAAAGTAAAAACCAAAATGATTATTTTTTTATGTATTGTGAGTAGAAAAAATGGGAATGGGGGCTAAAATAAACCAATGGCGAGGCTGACAATAAAAAAAAATTATGTATTCAGTAAAACATATAACATTACATTAAATATCACAATAATTTCTAAACGTCCAACAGAAACGAGGGGTAACTATCTCTCCTCACTTTCTTGAAAAAATGTTCCAATGATCTCCAAATCATCTCTGTCTATCTTTCACCTAAGTATTTTAACTCAAAGTTTAATGCCAACTCACAGTCCATCAATGCATCCACTTCAACATTAATTCTTGACATAAAAACATACTAATCTCACAAAATTTAAGAAAGTTATAATTGTGACTGAAACAGACATTTTTCACTGATATTACCCTACACCTTGTTTTGCACTAGATCGTATCACTGTATCACACGCCTACCAAAAGACCAATGTCAGTCATCACATAGCTAGACAAAGTAGTAGTTCTATGCCAAAATACCTAACCAATAAATTTCTTAGTATAAATTAGACTCGTTGGCAATACAACACTAATTTGAGATGGAAACTTCTCACAAAGGAATATAAATTGTTTTACTCATTGTATCAGAGCATCTACACAATCAAATTTTACGATACTATCTAAGTGCAAACAAATAAACACAATAAAAACATTACAAACTCAATCACCAAACATCACAAAGGCAACCACATTACCTCCTCTTGGTATAATACCGATCCTTATAATCTGGTCCATCTCGCGGTCCTTTCCCTGACAAAAGCGCTTTAACTCTCTCCCTCTCTCTCCTCTCTCTCTTTAACCTCTCCTCCCTCATCTCCTCAATCGTCTTCTTCCCACCGCCACTCCTTTTCCTCCCCTCCTTCTCCTCATCACTCTCCTCCTCACTCTTGTCAATTCTCGCCTTTTTCGACATATACCACGGCATTTTCACACCTTTTCCCACAAGTCCATACCCTAACTTATACTTCTCATCCTCCGGTGCCACGACCTTCTCCTCTGACTCCTTCTTCAACTTCTTCGCCTCGCGCTTCAATTGCTTAAACCTCCCTCTCTTATCATCATCAAAACTATTGATACTCGCTTCAATCGGATCAAATATCTTAATTCCTTCGAACAGATTAATATGATTATTCTTCGATTTCTCCTCCGATTTCACCTCCGTTATCGACTCGGCTTTCAACTCGGATTTGGATGAGGACGCGACGCCGCGAGCTTGACGGAGCTGTTCGAGACGCAACTCGGTGTCGCGTTTACGAGATTGTTCGCGTTTGAGTTGCTCTTCTTTAGCAGCGGCTTCTTCGTCTTTACGAACTTTTTCTCGATTATCGAAATTGTAAACATTCCATCGTTTTTGTGGAAGAATGTTTAATCCTCCGTGGCCTCCCATTGTTGTGTTGATTTGAGATTTTCCCCAATTTCTAGGGTTAGGTCACAAAAATTGAGAGAGTAATATTAATTTGTAGGTAATGACTAATGACTAACGAGGTTCCGGTTTATTTTCACCCGCCCAATTGTTATTTTTTAAGGGGCTATAGAGGAGCTATATCTATTAGTTATCCGAGTGAAATATTAATATTATCTAAAATTTTCTGAAACCGTGAGAAATTGTGGGTATTAGCTATAATGATTAATTATATTTAAAAAATTGTAATTTTTAAATTTTAACAGTTATTTTTAGTGAAAAAAGTTATTAAAGAAATCCAAATTAAAGTTAAATATTTTTTTATTTAATTTAAGTGAAAATAAAAAAATATTTAATAAAAAAATATTTGATGATATTATTGTAATATTTTAAACATGACAAAAATTGGTTGACAAGCATTAGTTTTATATTTTATAAAACATTTAACTAAATTTAATTTATCATATTATTTAATTAGTATTTTATAAAATGTTATATTAAAATAATTATATAGGTATTTAATAAATTTGGTTAACAGTGATTTTTTTTCAAGTTTTTGATAAATATTTTTACAATTAACATTTCGTAAAAATAAATATATAATAATTATTAAAAATAATAAATGTATATACACATGCACGATTAGGGTTCAATTCATTTTCAGATATAAAACATCATAAGAGTGGCCGAAAATGATGTGGAATTAATATAACTAATGGGGAGAAGATCAATAAATTTAGAAGACCTGATAGCTATAATTTTAGTCAATAGAAAGAGCAGGTTGGATCAAAATGTTAAATAATAGGTATATTGATTGACCCGGCAATATTAGCTATCAGGTAAATAGGGTTGAAATTACTCTAAAATAACTTATATTTGGGTGAAATGGGGTTGATGTTACTCTAAAGTAATTAATATTCTGGTGGGTCCATATTTTAATATGTATCAAAATTTTATTTATCAACCCTTAATCAGTATCAGAACCGATTTACGCAAACCTTTATAAATTATTAGAGTATTTTCGCGAGTATATTAGAGTATCTCCAAAACTAATAGTTAAAATGGTTAGCTAAATGATCATTATCTAAAAATTTGTTGAATCTGTAAAAGGTTTTACTCTCGTGGTACTAGGTATAATGGTTAGCTATTTTCAATAAAATTATTTTTTTTACAATATATATATATATGAAAATTTTATATGTTAAAATAATTTTAGTATATATTTAGTTAAATACACGTGAAAATATAAATAATATATTCAATGAAAATATATTAAATATAATAGCAATTTAATATTATTTCAATTGAATATAATAACATATTTAAATATAATCAAACATAATTAATAAACATTACTTACATATCTATTATAAAATATATAATTATATTATGTTATATTATTTCTATTTGTATTGATAAAAATATGCATTGTATATTAATTAAAATAAATATAATAAAGTTTTAAATATTAAATATAAAATAAGAATTTTAATATATTTTGATTTTTATATATATATTAAGTGTAATATAAATATATGTATATATTAATGTGCAGAGTAGGTTAAGTTTTAAATAAGGTACCAAAGCTGACGTGGATGTTTTAGCTAATGGTCAGAGGATCAACAAATATAGAAGACGGGATGGAGGATATCTAAAATTATTGCTAACAGGTCTAATGGTTGGAGTGGTATATTTTTTAACTAATATCTAAATCATGCTGTCACCTAGACTTTTTACCTAACAGGTGAATATGGTTGGAGATTCTCTTAGTATGGTTTTTCAAAATCTTTTTAGATTGCTAGCTTAAATATTCTATACTTTTTTTTTAATTTCCAGTTAAACATGTACATATCCTTCAATTACTAATTGATCTACAGATTTTATCATGAAAAAATGAAATAGGCAAACAAGCAAGAATTGGTTAGCCTTATGCTAATAGGGGGTAAATATGCAATTTATTTGAAGCTTCAGAAATTCAATTAGCTGCTAATATACATGCGAAGGAGGAGTCTGAAGGTCATTAACTCTTTACGTTTGATAAATAGAACAAGGTTTTGCATCATATTGGCTTAAAGTACATTCAATTAGCAAGTAATCAGCAGGCTGCGGGCGCCATTTGCAAAACATCACCATCTGCGAAACATCAGCATATCGGTTTTATAGGATGTTTCATCCATAAATTATCAGCTTGTTCCGGAAGAGCACAAAGTACAACAAGGGTGCAAGTCACTAGATGTCAATTAATATTCCTTAGTAAGGGAGTTCAGAAGATGAAGTCACTTAGTGGACCAAGTTTCTTGCCATGGACATCCTTTTTGTAAATGTATGCACTGCCCTCTACATCTGCATTCAAACAATTGATTCTGTGCCTGCAGCAATAACATTTCACTTTCTGTTGTTCTGTAATGGAACCTGAAAATATGTCGCTAGAATAACACAAAAACTTACCACTCAAAGTGATCCTCGCAACATATTGACCCACGGATTATAGAAAGACCAGCTGCTTTCCTACATCAAGATAATGTATTCAGTGTATCACACGAAAGGCACAAGAGGCCAAGATATTAAGAAAGTGTAATGGAAGAGCATAATGCAACTAAGAATTAAAGTTCTCTGGCATTTTGAAGAATTTGAATGATTGAAGAGATTAGGTGGAAGAAATTAAACTTAAATAAATGCATACCACTGCACTTACCAGGTTGCGGTATACATATCATAGAACTTGTCAAAGGCTTTATTAAAGCAGTAATGACAAGCTAAAAGATCTTTGATATCAGTAACCTTACAATTTGATTTACAGCACTTCACCTGTGCACATATATATAGGGAAATTAGCAGTAAATATAAGTTTTATATGTGTGTGCACAGAGAGACACACGGAGATAGAGATTCACGCAATATTACATTTTAAAATCTCACCAGATGTTTCAGCTTATAGGAGTAATATTGTTTATGGGAGGGATGCATCTTGATGTGCTCACTCAAATGACCTACACTGAAAATCGCCATACATTCAGTTTTGAGCTCAATTTCTAAAATGTCTGACAAAATAGATTCAAAGTTTGACACACTTATGCTCTTAAAAAGAGTTAAGCAGCTTCCAATTAATAAGACCTATACACATTGAATAATACAATCCCGGGAAACTGCTAAAATAGCATCAGAAAATACAGTTATAAAATTGCGTGAAGAAGACCCCATTTCAATACAACAAAAAAATCCAATTTAGAGAGAGGTATTTAAGTTGCAAAAAAAAATTAGATGTAGTCAATCACTCTTACCTATCACAACATGTAATATTACACTCGAGACAAGTAGCCAAATCTGACAATTTATTGCATGAATTGCACCTCGCACCATCCACATTTCTGCTGAATTGGTGACATCTGCAGTTAAGGGATATCTAATAAGGTATGGACTACAATATATTATCTGTAAGATAATGCCCATCATGACAATGGCACTAAAAAAAGTGGACAAGTTATGACTTTAATTAAGAACCTTTTGTATAATTCAGACAAATCTCTGGGAATGAAAGCTGACTTCTTCGACAATGTCACCTGGAAAAAAAGAAGCATGTCAACTACCTTTAATAAACATATCAAGAACAATGGTTATATTACTAAATACTAATTTATCTGTCAGTGACTTCTCACTCCAAGGCATAATAGAGAATAAGAAGCAGTACCTGGGAACATGTTTCACCTGAAGAATCTGGTTGCGAAATAGATGTAAATGACAAACAGTCATCAGCTAAATGTCCAGGCCGCCGACATTTCCAACTATATAGAAAGGAATGCAATTATTATGTGCAATCATAAACTTTGAAGATACGGCAAGGATGGCGATTGAGAGAGCTTGCTTTATAGTTATACCATCTATATGTGCATAGGCTTGAATTCTTTGCAGACCATCTATGGTTGTTATGATCCCAGGCATCCCCTCCGAACTCATATGGTTGTATTGGACAATTAGGAACAGATGAAGATTTCTCTGCAATAAGGTTTTTTGAAAGCTCCTGCAAACAAATTTCGCTATAATTCAAAGTCAAAAAAAAGAATCGCTAGGTTGATCATTTTCTCTGGTCAACTATAAAAAGACAAAATGCCATTATATAGACAAAACCAACAGACATAATTAGCAAAATAACACCTTTTCGCGTTTAATGTTCTCTAAAAGCTCAGCTTTGCAATCCATGCTGCAGACGTCATCATTTGTCTGTTAACATAACACATTGTGATCAGGCAAAGATCCTTCTGCAGGATAAATAAACAAAATAGGGTGGAAAATTTAATTGCATACAATTAATTTAAATTAGATCCTACCTCGTCGCAGATATATTCTCCATATTTTCCACATAAAATACAGGCAGGCTCTCCTGGAACAGGAAACCGCTGCTCACTTCTATTTTTCACTCTATCAGCTGCACTAATGTTACCTAAAATGAATTAACTACTATCATTGAAAATAACATACATAGTTATTACACTACTATATTAAAAAATAAAGATGTACACAACATGAAATTTATTTTCCTGTCCTAAAAGTCTCCAACTGTTGTGTGACTTGTGTCTATGTTTGGGTCAAGCTTGCTGATGTAATGGTATTTTATAGATGACAAACAAGTAATTCTATAGCTACGGAAGCCTTTCCGAGACCAAGTTTTAAAATGTTGATAAATTGACTAGACAGAGAACATGATGAAGAGAAGACAAAAGTCGTATCCTTCCATAGCCTCCTACAAATAATGTTTTGGCATAGTTTATAAAATAATAAAATAGTTAGGGTTGACACTCTTGTTGCACAGATGAGATCTTTAGAATTAACATGTAGATATATCATTATGAATTTCATTTTGAGCAACATTGTGACTTTATCTAAATTGTGTTCAGTTTTTATATATCTTCATAATTCAGGGTAGTAAAGCTCTCTCAGACAGGTAATTCTTTAGACAGCATGATATATTTTCCGTGTATAGTACAAAATTGTAACTAGTTACAAATTTACAATATCTCAATTTAGAAAAAGGACATTAAACTGATTTATTTTATAGAACTTTAACTAAACTTTCAAACTGCTTACATCTGCATTAGCTTAAATAACAAGATTCTATTGTATAGATAATGAAAAATGACAATAAAAGATACTAATATGGCAAACAAACCAGAGTCAGGGTGTTTCTGCTTTCCTTCGCCAGAATTATTGACCAAACTCGAAGCATCACGATCCTCATTCTCCTCATGATCTAGGGAAGTAGTTCCATCACCTGAGATTCCATGGACACAATTTTAGGCTGTAAAAATCAATGTTTTTTATGTACAAATGAAAGATAGCAATCAGGATCCGCCCCCACTTCAATATATAAGATAAGACAACTTTAATTAAAAGTAAATTTATGGATGTGGAAGGGGAAGGGAAATGCACAAAAACTAGTAACCAAAAGAACAAACCATTAAAGTACTTTATGCTTATAAGGTTTTAATATGGTAGTACTTACAAACCATGAAGCAAGCAATGTGGTAATATCATTCTCATAAAGCATAAAAATATATTTTTTTCATCAATGAAAATAACAGGATAGATTGTGGAGCTATGCGTAAACTCAGTCTGATGAGGTATCTAATAACTTATAGTCAACATGACTCAGTCAAATAAAGTCAACAATCAGTATGTGGCAGCTAGAGTTACTTGATAGGCTAGTAGTGGTCTATTTGAAAATTAGTTATTTCCCGCCATTTAGTTAGTTAGAAGCTTTAGTTCATTTTTCTGTACATATATTCAGTGTAGATGTATAGTGATAGTTAGTCAGTCATTCTATACACACACATCATGTATGTACAGTTTTCTCCATTAATGAAATGAAGTTCTTGCTTCTTTTCCACTGAAACTTTCATGGTATCAGAGCGGAATCGATCTTGATATTCTGATTGATTTCTTCGTCTTCGTCTTTGTATAGTCATTGTTGTTATCTTCGTTGTGATTACTTTGTAGATCTATCATTTCTTGATCATATTTGTTTCGTTTTGTTCTGATTGATAGTTACATCTCGTCATTTCTTGATCAAATTGATTGATTGATTGTTTGTGCTGAAAACTTTTGTTGTTTTGTCGATAATTCTGAGTATTGATTCGCTTCTTGATCATTTATCGCTGAATTAGTGATCTCACTTCGTATTCATTGCTTATATTTCGATCAATTTCTCGTGTTCACCATTTGTTTGATCAAATTCCTCTTTGACAAAGTCTAATATGGATTCTTCTTCGTCAGCTGCTGTGATTTCGTCTACTGGTGTGATTAATAATCATGATCCCTCGAGTGTCTATTACATACATCCGTCTGATGCTTCATCGACTCAGTTAGTTTCAGTCAAGTTTGATGGTAATGGCTTTAATAACTGGAAGCGTTCGATGTTACTTGTTTTATCTGCTAAAAACAAGGTTGAATTTGTGGATGGAACTATAGTTATGCCTCTGGTCAAGATGCAATGATCTTGTCATTTCTTGGATTATTTTTAATATAGATGCTACTATTGCGAAGAGTGTGCTGTTTCTGCAAAATGCAAGGGAAATCTAGTCTAATCTAGTCTGATCTTGAAGAGAGATATGGATATGCTTCAATGACTGAGGTTTATTCTCTTGAACAAAGGCTTTCTGAGATTGTGCAAGGTTCACAGAGTATCTCTGAGTTCTTTACTGCTATTAAGACTGTTTGGGATAGTATTGCAGATGCAAAGCCATTGCCTCAGTGTACATGTAAATTGTGTACATGCAATTTGACTCAAAGGATTCATGATAGGCAACAAGATCAGAAACTTCTTCAATTTATGATGAAACTGAATGACTCTTTTGCTGCTGTAAGAGCCAATGTTTTGATGATGCATCCATTGCCTAATGTGTCTGCTGCATATAGACAGTTTGCACAAGAGGAGAGGCACAAGGAAATTTCTCACTTAGGAAATCAGACTGAGGCTATGGCCTTTATGGCAAATGCTAGGAGGTTTAACAACTCTGGAGGTTCCGGAAATTTTAGGAATACGCGGTTCAATGGTCAAGGAGGAGTTTCTAATGCTAGAGCTGATAATTCTGGTGGAAATAAGAGGTTTGGTTCTAGTAACAAACCAGGTTCCAAATACTATTGTACTCACTGCAAGGTTCCTGGCCACAGTATTGAGAGGTGTTTCAAGATACATGGGTATCCATCTAACTTTAGACCCAAGGAAAGGGTAGCTGCAATTGCACAGGGCAGTTCAGAGTTACATTTTACTGAAGAGCAAAAGATTGAAGTACCTGCTAGTCACTCAGGCAATATCTCTGTGGAACAATATTCTCAATTGATGGATCTACTAAATAAGCAGACTGTTGGAGAAAATTCTGCTTTTGTAGGTGATCAGAATGCTGAATTTGGCAATCATACTGCATTGCTTATAGGTAAAACTTGTCTCCTTTCTTGCTCAAGATCAAATTGGTTGCTAGATAGTGAAGCAACAGATCATATAACAAATTGTTTGGAAGATTTTAGTACTTACAAAGTGATATAGTACCTGATGGTAGTGTAGTAACAGTTACACACATTAGTAATGTTTTACTTCATGAAAACATTTTACTCAAAGATGTTCTTCTGGTTCCTAGTTTTCATTTCAAACTCATATCTACACACAAGCTTTGTCCTGATCTCAAGTGTCAGTTGATATTCAATTCTGAATGTTGTTTTATTCAGGACCATTCTCTGAAAGATCCTCCAACTCTTCTTGGTAAACTACAGAATGGCTTGTATAGTGTGGATGTAGCTGGATTGAACAAGCAAAGCCCACCTATTCAAGCATGCTTGAGCTCATCATCTGTTTCTGATTCTGCTAGTCTATGGCATATAAGGCTAGGTCATTTACCATTTTCTCAAATAAAGCTTGTGCTACCTTTTACAGATGTTAAAAATTTTACTAGTGAACATTTGTGTCAAGTTTGTCATGTATCAAAGAAAACTATAAATCCCTTTCCTATTAGTAGTATTAAGACTACAGCTATTTTTCAGTTGATTCATATTGATGTTTGGGGACCCTACAAGGTCAAAACTCATACTGGATGTAATTAGTTTCTCACAATTGTGGATGATTTCAGTCGTTTTACTTGGATACATCTTATTAAACATAAGTCTTATGTGTGTATTGTGCTTGAGAATTTTATCAATTATGTTAAGAATCAGTTTCATACTAATATAATGTGTGTGAGATCTGATAATGCTTTGGAGTTGACTGTTGGAAATATTAAGCAATTGTATCTCAGAGAGGGTATTATAAACCAGACCACATGTGCTTATTCTCCACAACAGAATGGGGTTGTGGAGAGAAAACACAGACATCTTTTAGAAACTGCAAGCTGTTTATATGTTCAATCTCAAGTTCCTAACAAATATTGGGGTGATTGTGTACTTTGTGCAACTTATCTGATAAATAGAATGCCCTTGAAGAGTATAGATCATGATACACCTCATCATAGGCTATATGCAGAAGTTCCAGACCTTTATCATCTCAAGAGTTTTGGTTGTCTGTGTTATATCTACACAAATAAGGTCAACAGGTCTAAATTTGACAATAGAGGCTCACCTGGAGTTTTTCTTGGTTATCCAGTACATACTAAGGGATATAAGGTTCTTGACTTGGCAACAAATAATGTTATTATCTCCAGAGATGTTCTCTTTTATGAGAGTCATTTTCCTTTTCATTTGCTTAAATCTTCAGAAGTAAATTCTTACAGAAAATCTATTTTTCTACTTGTCACTACTTCTACTTCATATTCAGATGTTGATTTTCCACCTCATGCTCATGATACTGACTCTCATTAGCATTTTTCACTCAATAATGCTTCTTCAAATCATTTTTCTGGATCTGAGACAACAGATTTCAGTGATACTTCATCTGTTATTCTTAGACAGTCATCCAGAGTGAGAAATCCTCCAACTTACTTGAAAGATTATCATTGTATGATCAGTAAGACAAGTTCTTCTCCTAAACACTGGTGCAACTTAGTTTCTAGTAATCTGTTGTCACCTCAGTTACATAGTTTTGTCAACAATGTTGTTCATATAACAGAGTCAAATTCTTATTTGGAAGCATCAGGTAATTCTTTATGGGTAGAGGCAATGAATAAGGAGATTCAAGCCTTACAAGATAATCATACTTGGACATTAACATATTTGCCTAAGGGTAAGAAACTAATTGGTTGTAGATGGGTGTACAAGGTGAAGTTAAACTCAGATGGTTCTCTTGATAGATGTAAGGCCAGATTAGTAGCCAAAGGTTTCACACAGAAGTATGGGATAGATTATCAAGAGACATTCTCTCCTGTGATTAAAATGAATACAGTAAGATGTTTAATTGTTTTGGCTGCTCACAAGAATTGGAAGTTATTTCAGATGGATGTTAATAATGCCTTTCTACATGGTACATTGAAATAAGAAGTCTACATGAAGGTGCCAGAAGGTATAACACACTCTCCTAATCAAGTCTGCAAGTTAAAGAGATCTATCTATGGTCTGAAGCAAGCTTCAAGGGAGTGGAATGAAACTTTGTTAGAGGAGTTAATCAAGCAAGGTTTTAAACAGTCAAAATTGGATTACAGCTTGTTTATACTCAATGATTCAGTTGATATTACCATTGTGGCAGTGTATGTTGATGACATACTTGTCACTGGTAGTAATGTTGATAAGATAAATGCACTGAAGCATCATCTTCATGCTACTTTTACTATAAAAGATTTAGGAGTAATGCATTATTTTCTTGGTATTGAGGTTTCCTATCTACCTAAGGGAACTGTTTTGAGCCAGAATAAGTATACAATGGGAAATTCTTTCTACCATTAATGATGTGGATTTGACAAAGAAAGCAGTTACTCCTTTACCTTAAGACACTAAACTTTCAACTGATGATGGTCATTTGTTTGACAATGCAGAATTATATAGGTCACTAGTTGGTAAGTTGAATTTCTTAACCAATACTAGGCATGACCTCAGTTATATTGTGCAAGTACTTAGTCAATTCTTGCAGTCACCAAGGACTTCACATTATGAGGCTTTATTACATACATTGAGGTATGTTAATCAAACTATTGGTCAAGGGATTTTGTTGAAAGCATCAGATTCTCTTACTTTGCAAGCCTTTTCAGATTCAGATTGGGCTTCTTGCCCAGATTCAAGAAGATCTGTGACAGGTTACTTGTTGTTGGGGCTAAGAAACAGTCAACTGTTTCTAGGTCTTCATCAGAGGCTGAGTACAGAGCCATGGCTTCTGCAGCCTCAAAAGTGGTTTGGACTGTGAGATTATTAGAGGAACTTGGCTTGCAGGACTTGAAACTAGTTAAGCTTCACTGTGATAATCAGTCAGCTCTCCATATTGCCAAGAATCCAGTGTTTCATGAAAGAACGCAACACATTGAAATAGATTGTCATTTTACCAGGGATAAAGTGTTAGAAGGCTTACTTCAGTTAAGTTATTTACCAACACAGAGCCAGTTAACTGATGCGTTAACTAAGATCAGCCCTTCACCACATTTTTATGATCTACTATCCAAGTTGGGCATGTTCGGGCATGTTCAGTTTGTCACCTGCCAACTTGAGGGGGGGTAATAACTTACAGTCAACATGTGTTGACTCAGTCAAATAAAGTCAACAATCAGTATGTGGCAGCCGGAGTTACTTGATAGGTTAGTAGTGGTCTATTTGAAAATTAGGTATTTCCCGCCATTTAGTTAGTTAGAAGCTTTAGTTCATTTCTAAGCTTTAGTTCATTTTTCTTATATATAATCAGTGTAGATATATAGTGATAGTTAATCAGTCATTCTATACACACATCATGTATGTACAGTTTTCTCCATTAATGAAATGAAGTTCTCGCTTCTTTTCCACTGAAACTTTCAGTATCAGTCTAATATTTGGCATGTTTCTTAGCTAAGTTGAGCTCAATACCTCATCAGACTGAAAATTAGGTAGCGACTGATAGGTTAGGTTCATGGTAACAGTTCATACACTAACAATACTACCTGCATACTCTCAACTATAAGAAATCAACAAATATATAATACTTCAGTATACATAAATTATGGACCAAATTCAACCCAACAGTCCAAATACCGCAAGCATCACACGAATACTGTTATTCACATCATAACTATAACAAGTTGTATAAGAACTTACTATCATACTCAACTAAAGGTACACCCGAGTTCGAAGATTCCTGTAACACAACCAAACCATTAACATCATCACATCACCGTAAATAAATTAATAACTCGAAGATGAACAGAAAACAACTGCTACTAATCAATCAATATCTCAATTACCAACAAACTTGCCGGTAATTCTTCGAGTACTTGACAAGAATTAACTTCCCTCCTACACATTACAAACAAAAAAACTATTATTCATTTAACAAAATAAATGAACATCAAACACTTTAAAACCCTAAAATTCAAAAATTAACCTTCTTTTTTCGATGTAATCTTGGTGAGACATGGGCTGATCATCATAATGCTGCAAATGAGTATTTTTTTCCGGCGATGGTCGATGTTCACGGCGGCGTTTACGACGGCCGGCGACTATTTTCTCGCCGGAAAATTGTGATGGTTCTTGGGTGGTTGGAGGAGGTAAATTACCGGTGGCAAGATTATAAGCTTGGAGATTTTGAAGAGCAGAATTGAGATTGAGATCTTTGTTGTATGCATAAGATGGGTTCTTGTAAAAATTTGATCTTGTTGCCATTTTTGTATTTTTTTTCTGGATTTTAGTTTTGTGAAGATGACGAAGATATAAGGGGGATATTTATAAATGGGCCTTAAATAGTGCATTTAAATTTACTGGGCTTTGTATATATGTCAGAATTTGATGTTTTTGGGCCTTTGGTAGTATATGACTTATCGACTGTATATGATAAAATTTCGTTCTTAGAAGGGTGGAATAAAATGTGTATGTCAAAGAACAATGGAGGCTTGGATTTTAGAGATATTCATGGTTTCAATATAGCACTCTTAAGTAAACAGTGCTGGAAACTGATTCAGGAGCCAAATTCGTTAATGTCAAGAGTTTTAAAAGTTAAATACTACCCGGATAACCATTTTCTTCAAGCGAAGAGAAAAGGTGGTACTAGTTACACTTGGTCTGGGATTTGGGAGGCAAAAGAAGAGATGAAAAAAGGATTCAGATGGGTATTAGGTGATGGAAAGTTATTAATATTGGCAGTGATAAATGGTTGAGATCAAAGCAGGATTTTTCTATGGATAAAAATCAAATATCCGAAGAGGCCATGAAGTTGAGAGTGTGTGATTTCTTCCATGAACAAACCAAGGAATGGGATGAAAATAAGTTACGACTGCATTTTAGTAGCGAAGACGCTGATGCTATTCTGAGGACCCGAATTCCACAGGGAGGTACTAGAGACAGGGTGGCCTGGCTCATTCAAAGAATGGAAAGTACACGGTGAAATCTGGGTATTATACGTGGTGTCAGAGTCAAGCAACTATGGCAGAAGTTCAACAATCTAAAGGCTGGAATGTTATCTGGAAATTGGAAATCCCCCACAAAATTAGAGTGTTCCTATGGAGATTTTGTCGAAATACTCTGCCAGTTAGAAACTTATTAAGGGGAAGGGGTGTGCCAACCCCTATCATCTGCAATATGTGCACTGGGGAAATCGAGCATCTCAGAAATTTATTTTTTGAATGCCCTTTTGCGAAAAGTTGGGGGCAACAAGTTGGTATTAATGTTGTTGATTGGGACATAGAAAGTAGTCACGATTGGCTCTTAAAAAAGTTAGCACAGGGGTCTAAAATGGAGCTTATAAATATTTCACAAGTTTTGTGGGGAATTTGGTTCTTAAGGAACAAAAGTATTTTTGAAGGTAAGACTATGACCCCAGAAGCGATTATGGGCTGGAGTAAGAAACAAATTATGGATTGGCAAGCAGCTAATAAAAGATCACCGGATACAAAAAATGGAAATGGGAACAGACATCTGAATTATCGAAAATGGCAGCCTCCAGAAGTTGAAAGTTTTAAACTTAATGTTGATGCTGCTATTGTGGTAGGCCAGGATTCTTTTTCAATGGGTATGGTTATTCGGAACCATCTAGGTCAGTATGCGGCGAAGGTTATGAAGAAAGCTGGAGCTTTCTCAGTCTTGGAAGCAGAGCTCACAGGCATTATCGAAGCATTACTATGAGCCAGAGATACTATACCTGGAAAGGTAGTTGTTGAGAGTGATTCACTTCTTAGTATCCAAGCAGTGCAATATGGTCAAGAGAACATTTTTGAGGTTTGTAATATAGTGCAGCAGTGTAGGGAAATTTTGATGTGTAATCAACGATTCTCTCTTAGTTTTATTAGAAACGTAGCTAACAAGGTAGCTCATAACATGGCTAGAGTTCCTTGTGAGTTAAATAGTTTCAGAATTTTTCTGTCTCCTCTAGATCTGTTGTTGGAGACAATACTGTCAGATTCTTGATGTTTAATGAAATATCTTTTTTTCAAAAAGAAGAAAGCGTTAACTAACTCGTTAGTTACGCAAGTCAACTCAGAGCATATGCACCTCTAATGTCTATCAATTCATCAATTGAATCAATAGATTTAATTACTATTCACACTAAATTCATTTTTTTTCTTAGTTTTTATACAACCACATAACTCCATCAATTCATCGATTACTACTCATCAAAAAATAATTACATTATTATCATAAATTTAATTTTATCTCTATTATTTAACGGCCCCACAAATAGTATCCAATAATATATTGTTGAATAATTTAAATTTTTGATAAGATTGTGGATAAATTTAAATTTCTGATAAGATTTTCGTTAAATCACATTAAGATACGTGTCTTATCTAAATTTGTAAATAGAAAAATTGTCCATAAATAATATCATGATCTTCTAATAGTATCTCAAAATCATTACATTTTTCTGTCAAAATGAATACATTGAAAATATTGTTAAGTCAGAGGCAACAACACAGTCAAAAAGAGTCTGAAATCATGAATTCCATGGTCACCAAATCGGCAATGGTGATGGACTTCATCGACATTTCTGATGAAGCACAGGGACACGGCTCACGGTCTGGCAAATCTTCCAATCATAATAGATAAAGGCTATCGAGAGGAAAGAATCTTATAAAATATTACTCTGTTGCTCGTCCAATATTCAGTGAAGACGACTTCCGTCGGAGGTATAGAATGTGCCTTCATATTTTCAATCGCATCATGACAACTCTTTGCACTAAAGATTCCTACTGGCATCAAAAAGCAGATGCAATTGGATTATTGTGTTTGCTACCCCAACAAAAAATGATTGTTACATTACGAATGCCAGCTTACGGTGCAACAGCTGATCAATGTGTCGAAATATGTAGAATGGGAGAATCAACTATACTTGAGTGTATGAAAAAGTTTTGTCAGCAAGTGGAAAGACTCTTTGGTGAAGAGTACCTTCGTGCTCCAACACTTGCAGATTAAGAAGGTTCTAGCAAGGGGCGAACAAAGATGATTTCCAGGTATGATTGGAAGTATCGATTGTATGCACTGGGAGCGGAAGAATTGTCCGAACGGGTGGGGCGGAGCTTATAGTGGTCGAAAAGGACACCCTACTATCATTATAAAGGTCGTCGCTTCCTATGACACTTAGGTGTGACACGCTTTTTTCGGTGTGTCTGGAGCTCAAAATGATATTAACGTTTTAGGTCAGTCTCTCGTATTTGATAAAGTCATCGCAGGAAATAGCCCAACGGTGGCGTTTCACGTAAATGGCAAAAGAAACAACAATGCTTATTATCTTGCTAATGTGATTTATCCTGAAACATTTGTAAAAACCATATCAAATCCTGTTACTCAATCACAAAACTTGTTTGCTAAGAAATATGAGGCATATCGCAAAGATGTAGAAAGGTGTTTTGGTATCTTGCAATCTCGATGGACAATTCTTCGTCACGATGCTCTGATGCATAAGCGTTACACACTTAGAAGTATCATGATTACTTGCATCATATTGCATAACATGATAGTTGAGGATGAATTTGTGGAAGATGAATTTGTGAAGTCAGTGGAAGAAGATCTAATGAATCCATTAGCATCACAGGTTTATGATGGGCCAGTAGATTGTAATGGTAATCGAATTCCTTTTGCACTGGTACAAAGAGATGGAAGAAATCAATAGGCATTTTGGGATCGTATTGAGAACTTAGAACTAGCTTATGTCCATACAATGCTCCAGAATGATTTGGTAGAGTACAACTGGGCAATAGAAGCCAGTGAATAGTTGTAGATGTCAAATTATTATCTCTTAGAATGTACGACTTGACGATTTCAATGCAAGGACCACAATTTAAATAAATTTTTTTCATCGAATTTAAAAGCATATTACATAGTTAAATTAAAAAGCATAACACCTGGTTGAAATAAAAAGCTGAGTATATAATTGAATTAAAAAATATAAAGCATAACTGAATCTAATCATAATAATTATCGTCAAATCGAGGAACGTAAACACCATCACTAGTCGTCTCATCCACATGTCCCATGATCTCAGCCTTCTTTCTTTTAAACCACTTCTTCAAATTATGAGTCATTTGGCTAGTATCCATTGTCATGATCTTTGTTTGTTCCCTTAATTCTTCAATAGCCATTCCTTTTGCCAATCTTTCTTCTTTTCGTTCTTCTAGAGCATCAAGTATTTCATGTCTTGCTTCCTTTCATTTCTCAAGTTTTAACATCTCCCTCGATAACTGAAGGGTTTCCTCATCTCTTTTGTTGTTGGCCTTCACAAGTTGTTTTTGGTTACATTGTATACTATTAAAAATAGTTATAGACATCTCATCTTTTTTGGTCATAGCTTGTTTTTCTTTCTTTTTTGCTTGTTTGGACGCATTCACTCACATGGGTCTAATCGGACTAGAAGGACCTTCTATTTACCGATTAGACTCTGGAGTCGTGAAACCTTCTTCATCAATGTAATCATCACTATTTAAATTAATTGGTGATTCCATTTGTGTTGGAAAGTTTCGTTGAAATGACAAAGAACTTGTGGGAACGTCTAAAAATTGAGGATGTGCGGAAACTGTTTCATAACATTCCCATTTGTCAAATGGCTTGTTCATCTCCTTGAAATAATATCCTTGAGTTTGGGTTATCTAATTAAAATGACAAATTATGCATATTAAGTTATCACTCAAATAATATATCATATTAAAAAAAAAATCTGACCTCATCCACCAAATTGGTTCCGCTTGCACTAGGGTTGTAATTCGGGTCGAGCGAGCCGAGTTTCGAGCCGGGCGTAATTCGAGCCGAGATTAATCGAGCCGAGCCGACTTGTTTAACTAATCGAGCCTAAAATTTTGCCCGAACTCGATTTGTTTAATTTCACAGTCGAGTCGAGTCGGCTCGTTTAGCTAAACGAGTCGATTTTAACGAGTTGGGCGAGCCGGCTCGTTTAATTTTACACTTAATCGAGCCTAAAACTCTACCCGAACTCGGTTCGTTTAATTTCACGAGTCAAGTCGAGCCGGTTCGGGTAATTAAATGAGCCGGAATTTCTGCCCGAACTCGGCTCGTTTAACTAAATGAGCCAAGTCGAGACCACTTATACGAGTTCGAGCCAGGCGAGCTCGCGAGCCACCCGACTCGAATTACAGTCCTAGCTTGCACTATGCCTCCTAGCTTGATTTTGGGCACATTGCCATTTTTTTAGTGCTCTCTTTAACGGTGCAAAGTGCGAGTCAAGAGTAACTTTTGAACGAGGTTCCACATGAGGATTCTCGGGAGTGCCACACCAATTTTTTTCATAATCCTCATGAATTCACCCCCATAAAATATTTTTGTTTGAAATTCGACCGGTGATCGGAACAACAGATTGTCGAGCCCATGAAACACATAATTGTAATTATTCGGAAGTAAGTCAATTAGTACCCATTATATGTATAAAAATATGAAAATGTGAAAGAAAATGAGATTGAGAAGTTAAGAATATGAGTACAATAAAATTTCGTGTGTATACAATGAACACAAGAAATGCCATATTTATAAGTAAATAAGCTACCGTTAATATTATAGACCTTGTTGTGCAACAAATTTATAGTTGTTAAAGCCATTTGATCACTTTTGCTTGATAAAATATATAAATAAAATAGACCCCTCCAATTGGTCCATTAATTATTAATGTTTCACTTGATGGACTAATGGACCGTTGAAAATTGATGGACTAAAAATACAAACTAGTGCATCCACACTCTCAATCAATCCATTAATAAAACCCATGAATTGTTGAATTGATCATACGCTGCATATGCTCTTAATATATCAAATTTGTCATTGAATTGAAAACGGTATTAATATAACATTAAAGTTATGAGTATATTTTATTAATTGTCCTTAATATTTAATGGAATCAATCGATCTCAGTTTATTACTTTCAAAACTAGATTCTGCTGACATTTTAAACTTCTTACTAATCAAATGCTCCTTAAATTTTAATATATCATCATTTTCCGTCATTAAATATTAAAGAAAATTAACAAATTGTACATATCGCTAACTTAACTATTTCGATGTCCCACAAACTTCCAAATTACACAATTTATCCTTAACTTGTCACTTTAATTTAACTAGCTCTATAGCCCGTGCAATGCACGGGCATGCTCTATATTACGTGAATTGATGTTAGTTTGACTGTAATTACTAACGATATATTCATGTTATTTCCTGATAGATCGATTAACTAAATATCTCTCTTTATGAAATTGAGATTGGTGACATAATTAACATATTTTCTCTCAAAATAAAATGAATGTGCGCTAATAAAATCAAAATATATGATCAATATATATAATACAAATGGAAACACGCGTTTCTCTAAAAATAATTACAACTCATAAGAATGAAATATTATGGAGTTAATTAAAGACTTACTTCAGTTGTTTACATGGTACGATTAGTGATACAATGAATATGAGGTAATTTTTACTTTCCTTATCAGAAAATGTTTGAATATGAAAATCAACATGTTAAATGTAATATTGTACAATTGACAATATGAATACATTTTTCAATATACTTCATATTCTATGATAAAAATATTAATAATTAGTTCAGTAATTCATGGTTATAAAAATTGGAAATTGAAATAAATTGGTTGAACTACCGATTTGCGATTTATCAAAAATTGGAAATTTATCGGAATGTTAAATCGGAATAAAATCGAACATATTTTTTATATATTTTTCAAATATATAAGTAAAATAATTATATTTGAGATATGTAAAATTTCCATGTTGTCATTTGTATATCAATACCAAGTTATAAGAATGTTTTGTGTGCATTATTATTTAAAATAACAACAGCCTTAATAATCTGTACGCCTCTCTTCATTTTCCTTGTCATCTTCTATTATCTTTCCGGTTTCAAATCGGCAGTCACTGGTTTCTTAATTTAAAATCGCCGCTCTTCATCAACTCAAGGTTGAGCTTCTTCATTTTCTTCTATGCAGCGCCTCAAAACATGAGCTTGATTCGTCAAATTTTAATCGGAAAATTGGCGATTTTGACCGAAAATGACAAAAATGTTTTATGCTTCATTTTTTCTCTATAATATCGTTTGGTTGCCTTCCATCAATTTATCGGTGAAATTTCCGATTTTTGTAACATTGTAGTAATTTTATAAATATTTTATTTATACCTCTGAATATGTATGTCAATGGATCGGGTTTGGATCGGATCGGCCTAAATCCATATCCATATCCATTTATTTTTTCGGATTCAGATTCAGATCGGATCGGCTCCGGATTTTTTATAGGCCGATCCATATCCGGATCTGTTCGGATCACGGATTTCAGATCGGATATCCGCTCCATTTATGTATTTTTTTAACTTCAATTATTACAAAATCTTTTTAAAATTGACAATTTCGAAAAATATTAAAATACAAATAGAATATAACGAAGTCCAAAGATAAATTACGAACTAAAATTCGCTTTTTGAAACAAACATACTTTTGGGTTGTACGGTATTTTAATTCTAACAATGAAAAAAATTGATGTTGCAAAATGAAAGTGTTATATGAATTGAAAGTTGAGTTATGCAGCTCTAAAAGGTAAAAGAACTAGGGTTATAGAAATGGACTATACTATGGAGAGTGAACCGAACGAAATATAGATAATGTGACTTGACTCGAGGATAATAAGACTTAACTCGAGGATAACGGGACTTGACTTAAAAATAAAAGTGTTATAAGAATTGAGACATGGGTTATGCGGCTTTAAAAGGTAAAAGAACTAGAGTTATAGAAATGGATTAGACTACAGAGATTGAACTGAGCGAAATATAGATAATGGGACTTCACTCGAGGATAATACGTTTAAAATTAGAATTATTAAAAAATATTTTTATTACATTATATATATATAAACCGGATCGGGTTATTAACGGATCAGATCGACTTAAATCCATATTCGCTTCATTTCTTATCGGATCTCGGATCGGATTTTTAATAGGTCGATCCATATCCACTAAAATGGCCTCGGATCGGATCGGATTTTCGCTTCATTGACAGGCCTACCTCTGAAAACAATCTTTAAACTGGTTAATATAAAATATATAAAATTCACCTTGTTATTGTAAAGCATTGATGTAACTACAATGAACTTGATATTTTAATATTTTATCATATATATTTAAAATCTTTAAACCAATATTAGTTTATATTCTATTTGACCATATAAATGAATCTCAACTTCATTATAAAACTCACTTATAACCCACTCTTTCTTAGTCTACAACAAAGAGAACATCTCTTATATTTTTTTGGATTTAATGTTTGATACACCAACATTATTATTTTCAGATCAACTAACATATATTAAATTTATTTGTTAAAAATAAATTTATTTTATATAGGTACTTTAAAAAAATAGAAATTTAATATATGTAGAGGCAAATATGTTTAAATTTTAGATATATAATTATAGGTTTTTAATATTCAATAATAAATGAATTATTAATATTAATGACTTAGGTGTAATTAACATATGTTTTTGAATATGACAATTATTGATATTTATTAATAAGGAGTAATAATGACTTTTGTGTAATTAATACATGACATTAAATATAACAATTATTTGTATTAATTAATGATGGGTAATTTAGTAATTTTAAGTGGAATAAAATGTATCATCCAGCCCCATATTTACTCTATTATATATATAAATAATAGATAATAGATTAGTTATCCTGTTTAATTATATAGTATTGTATAATTAAAAAATTACTGTCAAAATTACCTCTAGGCTATAACATATTTTCAAATATTAAAAATAATTTATCAAAAAAATATTAAATATAATTATTTAACCACCGATCAAGGCCCACACCATCATAGTTTTATACTAGGGTGGTGCTAATCTGAAAGTACATTAACACCCTCTTCAGGTATTAAAGACAGGTTTTTGTTCACCGATTTACAAGAAGAGTATAGATAGGTGTGTAGCGGGGAGCTTATGAACTCATGAGGCTAAAGTGCACCTTTTTTTAACTTCGTAGCTCGTAGCTACAAATGCGGAAATGTATTTTATTTCAAAATAAATAATTACAATAAATTATCAAAACTACCTATGTATAAAAAAAATTAGGATTTTAATGTTTTCTACAATTATTTGTAAAAACACGGTTTAAGCAAAATCAACCAATCCCAATTAAACAATTATTTTTTTATTATATTTAAGGTTGTAATTGATTTAATCAGTTCAACTTTTATGTTAAATATTAAATCTATTTGATGTTTGTTATTTAAAAATAAATTTTATTATTTTATTTAAAATATATTAAATAGATTAACGCAAACAACAAGTTTAAATAAAAAACAAATAGGTCATAAAAAGATATATATATTTAAAAAAATGATAAATAACAAAAATAAATTTTACCGTTTAATAATATAATTAAAATTCAACTAACAATTGTGACAAAAAAAATTCATCTAACAAAAGTTTATAAAGTGCTTTCAATGTTTTTTGTGCCAACAATAAATTGACAAAGAATGTCCAAAAAACTATAAAAATCTCATCAAAAATATCAGGGATATGACAATAATTATTCATTACTGCACGGAGCACACTATTAGTGCATTTAATAATTATGTTATACTAACTCAAAGGTCCATACAATAAATTAATATTCCCTCCTTCGATACGCAGCTTGGAGAAGGGGAAAGATCAATTACAAATAATAAATCCCCAAATCCACATTCTTCCAAAACCCTAAAACTATACACACAAAATTTGTATCTATACATCTCCAACTTTCCAATTCATCAAATGGGTATACTCAGAAGCGGCTTCCACTTCATTCTTGGCACAGTGTGTGGAGTCTACGTTGCCCAGAACTACGACGTTCCAAACATTCACAAGCTTTACAAAACAGGGCTCGTGATCGCCAAGCACTACGAGGAAAATTATCGCAAGTCCAAGAAGAAAGATGATGATGATTTGTAGCTTGATAATGGGTGTTGATTGGTTTCGGATTTTATGCGGTAATTTTCACAAAGTTTTGATCTTTATGTGAAAATTTAATATAGTTATATTATGAAAGAGGTTGATTTGAGATATGGGTTAGTTGTAGTTGACTCTTAATTGTTGAAGAATTGAATGATATGATATTTAAATTTTTCTTCATTTTTTTGGCCTTTGAATTGTATGATCTGTTGTTGCTAAATTAATTTATATACTTATTTTTTTGTGTATACTTGAGTAGTGTTGCAGTTACTATAAATGCAGGTGAAATTTTAGTTCAGTTTCAGTTTTGCGGAAGTATTCGCTTACTGTAATTTTTATCGGTTTGTATAATATGTATTTGCAATGCTTTAGATTTTAAAGTACAATGGAAGTAGGGATGTGAATCCATGGCCTAAGAGGGGTGTGCTTAAGGAGCCTTGCGTCTAGGTTATCAATGAATTTTGTGTTGACTGCTACTTTTTTTACTAGTAAGAAAGCTGAATTTGCAAAGAATTTTGACTTGCAAATCAGAAAATAGATTAGCTAGTCGTTCCAGGGTATTTGTAAAGATTTTCTTGTGTATTAATAGTATAGGTACATGGTTTTTAATTTTAGTCTCCGGCCATCTTTTTGTGCTAGATGTAAAATTTCATATTTTGTTAAAGAAGTTCCCGATTTCCCGTTATGGTTTGTCATTTGTATGTATATTTGTCTTGATATACATTGTTGATTGTTTTAGGGAGTTTTGATTTGTGTATTAGCCTGTTTGACAAAGGAATCCTCAATGTATACCTAGCCCGTGAATCGGGATTTTTACAATACAATGATGTTTGTGCTAGTTCAGTTGTCATTGAGGAGAGATTTGGTTAGGAACTACATTGTTAAAATCTTGATAGAAGTATTGTATGTTAGGGTTCATAAATGTCAATCATACAGGGAATTATTTGTGTATCAAACCGTCAGTAAAGTGAACAAGTAATGGCAGAATTTAAGGAGTCTGAATTCTATCTTTGTGATCATTTACTTGGGCTTAAAGTAAACCAAGCAATCTTAATTTTGACTTGAAAAGCTAAAGCTACTATAAATCATACTGCAAACGGGTTAAATATCAAAGTGGTCACTGAAGTCACGGTCATATATCACTTTCTTGATTATAGTTATCGGCGTCTCTAATGCATCACTCTAGTAGCGAGTAATGACGTACCCGTTAATTTTTAACTGTTGACCAGACGGGAATTTTTTGACCGTGACGTGTATACTTTATTTGTTTAAATAGACAATAACAGAGGATTAGGTGGCAAGTGACTAGATAAATATTGATTTTCTATTTATATAAACACAAGTAGTAAACCCATATGTAACAACACATCTGACCACCATATATAACAGATACATACACAAACGTATATCAGCAGCAAGGTTGTGTTCAATGTTGCATCAGTAGTGGAGAAGAGTATATGAAGGAAGGAATGGGTAGTGGTGCAGATGGGGGACATTTCCTGGTTGCCAGGGTTCTGGACTTAAGATTTCTACACTAAGCTTAAGAAATTTATAATTCTTTCCTCTCAAGAGTTTTGAACTAAGCTTAAAATTTTTTTTACTCTTCACCAGTTCACTCTTACCTCTATTTTCACTCATCTATATCTCCCTGGCCGAACGTGAAACAACAAAGACACGCAGTTCACTGTAACTCACAATGCCCATCGTTTTCAACCTGAGTAGAGGTCACCAACTTAGAGGGCCCACCGTTGAGCAGCAACAGAAACGTGCAAGTACCAATATTATACCCACCAATATTACCTATATCATGTGGTAAGACTGAAATCGAGCCCTCAACCTTATGAGATATGGGCACAGAAAATGTTGTAGGAACAACGACAACTGCATCACTATATTTCTAAATAACATATATTTCTGCAATTTAAAGTTTTAACACCTTAAAATAGTAGGCTTTATCTCTAGGTTACACTTTTCTATCAGTCTCTGTAACTAATTTTTGGAGGGAAAGTCTGTTTGAGTGAGTTGACAGCGGGCTCGGATGACAACTAGCTCTCTTGTGTACACATGGATTTTCTGCTGGCACACCTGTGCACATGTCCGCCTTTGTTGACACACTCAGAAGTCAGACCTCTCAGTATTCTCAACAATTATTATGATAAAATCTTAAGATTATATCCCTAGAAGTGCTGTGAATTCTCCTTGCTGCTTTGGTTATCTGTAAGTTAGCATAGTTGAATACTTAAACTGCTGACATGAAGACCCGAACATTCAGTGATGTGGCTTATATAAACATACAGACATACTGTATATATGATAGATACATACCATAGCTTAGCTGGATGTACATGTTGAATTAATATTATATTTTTAATTCTATTCAGAAGAGTCAACTATGCCACCTAACTTTACGTTAGGTCAACAGTTAACATTTAACAACTTTGTCATTATTGGCTACTAAAGTGGTGCATTAGAGACCCCGATAACTATAATCAAGAAATTGATATATGCCCGTCACTTCGGTGACCACTTTGATATTTAACCCTACTGCAAACCATGTGACTTCACGAAAAACAAGTATAGTTATATAATGAAAGAGGTTGATTTGAGATATGGGTTAGTTGTAGTTGACTTTAAATTGTTAAAGAATTGAATGATATGATATTTGAATTTTTCATTATTTTTTGCCTTCGAATTTTATGTATATGTCACTGCTAATTGTTTTTAGTGATTCTTAGTTCGTACTTCGTACTTCAGTGATTTTGCAGTTGTTATAACTTCAGGTGGAATTATAGTTCAGTTTAATATTTTCAGTGTGTCGGCCAAGGCTAATCCAAGGCTTTTTTATGTGTTTTGCAATGGTTTAGATTTTTATGTGTTTTGCAATGGTTTAGAATTTAAAGTACAATGTAGGTAGGGATGTCGGATGTGAATCCTTGACTTAAGAGGGGAGTGCTGAAGGAGCCTTGCCTCTAGGATATCAATGATTTTTGTGTTGATGGCTACTTTACTGGTAAAAAAGCTGAATTTGTAACGAATTTTAACTTGCAATTTAGAAAATTAATTGGCCTATCGCTCCTGTGTATAGGATGGATACATGGTTCTCACTGTATACCTACTCCGTGGAATCAAATATTCATACTTATGATGCTGTTTATGCTGTAAATGGAGTGTTCATCTCCTTCTCCAACAATAAAATGTTGGAAGAGGACTGTTATTTTTTGTAAACTTGCCAGTTGTGGTCTTAAATGTTGTAATTGCCTGCACTGCTTTGTTATCATATATTTGAGATATCTGTGTGGGTCTGTTTGTTTTCACCCGATCTATGATTTCGTTTCGTTAGCCGTTGTATCACTACAGAAAATATTCTCCTGGCACAATCTTAATATTATCATGTTATTACTTTATCGTTCGATGCTGTAAGAAAGTTTTTATATAAAAATTTAGAAGACAAATATGTTTTGATTAGATTTCCGGTATCATTGAAATATGGAACAAAGAGAATACTAATAAGATAGTAAGCAATAATTTGCTGTGGCTTAATCTCCAAGAAAATTTTAAGTAGCTGCATACACTGGACTCTGGACAAATTGTGAACTCGGTCTGAGTTTCAATTCTTGGAGTGACATGCTGTTGTTGAGCTTTGATAAGTTTCATCTTATTAGTATATACTTTGTTCCATATTTTAAACTCGGTTGGAGTTTTAAGGAAGTGGCTGCAGACACGGAGATTAATAGATTATGAAGATCCAAAATTTGAAATTGAAGCCTGTCATACTAAAACAGTGGTTAAGGATTTTTTTTTATCTCATATATACTTCAAAAGGACTTTATGTACCCGCGTTTAAAAAAGTGGGGGTTGGCTGTTGGCCGTTGGTATCTACCCTAGGTCCTGATAATTTGTTCGTGTCGTGTATTTTCGTATATCGTGTACTTGAATGTCAAACACAAAACCGACATGTTTAGCATTCTTGTATTTTCGTTTCGTATCGTGTTCGTGTTCATGTATTTTCGTTTCGTATCGTGTACATTCGTGTTCATGTATTTTCGTTTCGTGTCGTGTTAACTGAATATTAATATATATTTAATTTAATATTAATATAAATTAAAAAAAAACAAGATTTTTAGGTAAAAAAATATTAAATATATGAAAAATATATATTTATATCTCAATTATATACAATATAATGAAGTCTTTTAAAAATAAATATGCATACATTTATTATAATTTTACATATATTTATAAAAAATATTAAATTTCAATTATAATATTTATTTATGTTATATATTTCATGTCGTGTCGTGTACTCGAAGGTTAAACACAAAACCGACACTAAATCTCGACCGTGTTCTTTCGTGTTCGTGTACTGAAAATGCAAACATAAACACTAAATTTTCGTGTCGTGTAAGTCGTGTCGTTTCCAAAATTGTCGTTCTACCTAGGATACTCCTCTCAAATCCCATCACGTAATATCATAAGTATCAGTTTGGAAAAGTTTTTTCAAGTATTTTTTTTTCAGTAATTAATGAATTTATTGATGAATTGTATTCAAATTATAATAGACAAAGATAGAGCATATCTTTCATTCCGAAAGTGTTTATCATCTAAACGAAGGTCATGCATAAATGTTCCCGGAAGCTTAGATAATAAAACCTTAATGTTTGAAGAGATAACTCACAAAAAGGTCTCGTTAAAACCTGCAAGAGTAAAACCCAATGGGAAAAAACTCGAGGAAAAAGAGTGCCTGAGTACATCCTATACACAACTAATAAAAAACTAGTGTTTTTTCTGATAGAGGTAAAATCGCTCGTGTTATCAAAATTTTTGGTTAAGTTGCATTGTACTCCGAATTCAAATTCATTGGCAATATGATTGTGCTTTAAAATCTGAGACTCTTCCGATTATCGAGAAGAATACCATATCATCACTCCGAGTTCCATTGTAGCTAATCACTTTACAGTCTTATCATAGAACACTCATTTATGTTTTTTCAAACATCCTGAAAATGAGAATAAAATAAATAAGAAGAATATTTTAGATAAAAGAAAAAATAATATTTACTCAAACGGATAATCTAACCAAAGAAAATATTTGGTTAGACACAAAAAGCCAACAAAATGGCACATGATTGCCAATAAAGGCCAAAATTATGTCATCAAAAGGTCATCCATAAAAGGTACAATAACAAACCATTAATGGCACAAAACCTCTTCAAGATAGCAAAATCATTTTTTATAGTCCCAAAAAGGTACACAAATAATCAAGAATAAAAGTTATAAAAATGTATTGAATAATTTTAAAATTTGAATTAAAGAATTAAAAGATATATGTAAAATCGTTTAAAGTTAAATTTTAACAAAGGACAAACAAAGATCAACAATTATGATAATAATAAAAGACAATTAAATTCTTTTGGCTAGCACAAAATTATATATACTAATTATTTATTAGTCACATAAAGTGACGTCAATCGTCATAAAAGACAAAAACGTCATCAATCATGGCCTTCAAAAATAGTACAAATTTCCTCATGAATTAAAGCACAAAGTCATCAATCATGATCCTCAATAATGATACAACTAGCATAATAACCCGTGCGAGGTACATGTCATTTTCTAGATTTTTTTATGCGTCATACAATTATAATGTTCTTAGTTGTTTTCTTATTTGTAAATGTTGTACAATATCTAACGTATATTAAATATAAGTTGATTCTTTATCAACATGTATTATTTTCATACAATACATTACCAAATTATATAACGTTTCTAATATAGCTCATTAAGCAAAATATATATATTCTTGTTTGTGTTGTATAATTTGTATTAAATAAATGAATATAAACAAGATAGTCGATGTACGTTTAAAATAAAATGATTAAACTTACTCTGTAGAATGTCGTCATTATGTTTATAAAAAAGCTAAAAATTAACATATATGTTCAATATAAAGTTGACCAAAAATTTTGAATTTTATTTAAATAAACTATATGTACTGCTCAATTCACGACTAACTTACAATTAACTTACGCAATTTAAAAAGATAAAAAATGCATAACTGAAATGAGGATAACTTGCGATCATAATATACAATAATGTAAAATTTACAATACTGTCAATATAAAAGTTGATTTTAATGAAAAATGTTACTTTTTGAAATTCAACGTATGTAAAGGTAAGATTAAGTTATATGTGTATGTGTCAGCATGTAAGTAAATTATCATATGTTACATTTCTTGGTAAATTCTGAAGGTTTCAATTATTTATATGCTAAATATATTATTTATGTACATTTATATTCATTATTAACATTTACCGAGACAATTGATTACTTAAATAACATTCATTTATAATTATTCAAAAATTAAAATTATGTAATAAATAAATTATAATAACTTATATATGGTATTCACATTATCACTGACAAACAATTCATAACTATTTTTTACGCAATCGAGTACTAATCATGGTTGTAACATAAAATTAATGTATAAATTGTAAAGATTTATTATTGATATTCATTATTTTTTTCAAGAACTAGAAGGAAAAATTGTAATTATATCGTTATTTAAACTATTTTAATTTTCTTTAATTACGACTCTAATATATCTTCATATAATAATTTGATAACATTGTATGCTATTCTTCGAAAATTCAATATTTTTCAATTCGATAAAGTTTTATAAGTATCAGTTGAACGGGTTAATTCCTTCAAATTATTGAACAATATATATATTTTTCCCTTTAAATAGTATAAAATGCATTGAATCAAGGAATTTTTGCATAAATACCCAAGTTGCAGAAAATATTTGCAAAATACGGATCAATCTCATATGCAACCACATATGCAACCGTTCAACCTCATATGCAACATTTGTCCGTATTTTTACAAATATTTTCATAAAAAAGTAATATTTTGGTAAATTCCCTTGAATCAAACGCTACAATATAGTAAAGATATAACTTTTATTTGTATATTTTATAATATTAAAATAATTCAAAGTATTTGTACAATATTTTCTTGATCAATGAATATTGCTTATCTAAAAGAATTGTTTTTAAAAGACTAGTTTTTTCAAGTGAAAAATGAAAAATAAATATATTTAATATAACATCGTAGTTTTAACAAATCTCGTGAGATCTTATGTCAAATTTCGATATTTTTAAAACCGGGACAACTTCCAAAAACAATTACGCTACCAGTGAATTTAGTAATTTTAATACAAATAATCAATTGACTTGATCCTATCAAGACCTCAAATACATTAATTTATATTAAGATAAACTATTAAAATATTTCACATTATTGATAAGATATTCTCTGCGAGCTTGTAATTTAAATTTACTAAATGTAGAATGTGACGATGTTTTTCGGTCGGGTCATGTAGTCAAATTCGAAATAAACTAAAAATGCATTGACTCATTATAATTCGAACTTATCTAAATATGTAATAATAATATAGATTATTTACATATAATCGTTCTATTTTCAATATTTGTTTAAAAAATTATATATGTGCATTTTAATTACTTTTTATAATAAAAAATATGTTAAAAATATATAAGATATATTTTCAAACTAAAAAATGATTAATAAATAAGATAATAATTCATTTGTGTACTATGCCTAACTTTATATTTGGAATTAAGTTTTTTAGAATTAACTGTTCAAATATTCAATTAACGATCCTTTTTTTGGAATTCAAAGTAACTACCTTTAAAGTTAAATAAAATATTCATTTAGCACACTTACATATTATGTGTATGATAAAAAGCACACGTGACAATATGGTGTAGTGGTATGAGGTTGTATATGTGAATGAAATAACTTGGGTTCGATTCCCACAAACCATATCTTTTATATAAATACGTGGCTTCCGCAATGAATCATTAATGAAGCTATTTCTTTCTTTAATTATTTTAAAATAAAATAAATATATTATCCTTGCATTATATTGAAATTATGTTGTCAATATCAAATAATTCAACTATAATAAAATTAAGTATTTCATAAATTTAGTAAAAATATGTATAACCGAATAATAAAATTATAATTCAAATATAATAATACTCATTTCATATTTATTACTATTAGATTATTTCGAGAAACGTTTATCCGAGAAGGTTTTTAATTCATAAACTCATGATTTCGTAAACTCTTGAGACCATGAGTTTATGAATCAAAAACCATAACGGGTGCACGTTTCTCAAAATAATGCATATTAGTAATAATTAAATGATGAATATTTAATAAAATTTATTAATATTGTATTATTTAATGAAATATGTTTTTACTAAATTTATAAAATACTTTTCGAAAGATATAAATGTGAACATAAGAAGCCCACTTTGGAAATAGTTAATTTATTATATTTCAATATATATATATATATTGTGCATATGTTGTGTACTTGATGATGACATAAACAAAACACCTAAGTAGATTTTACTTAGTGAAATAATGTAGCACTCGACGGATAAGAATTATAGTCCCGACGGATAACTCATTATAGTCCCGACGGATAATGATTTATTATCCATCGTGTGAGTAGCTTATGTAATAATAAGTCTGTAGCACATTTCTGCATACACCTTTGTATAGAGTCTGTAGTAGCATATAAGTCATGTGGACTTTAACTAGATATGCAGAATAGGTTGATTAATTGTACATAGATGATGTCTTGTAATTCTGCATAAGTGAAATGAAGTCAAGTGACTGGTTGCTACCCGACGGATAAACTACAAAGCACCCAACGGATGATCAACAACCCGACGGATGATCAACAATCCGAAGAATGATCATGAAACCAACAGATAAAGAATTCAAACATCAGTTGACAGTGACAACTGGTCACATGCGTCGGGATATATGCAAATGGAATGAGGAAGCCTATTAACTGGGTAATAGAGAACAAAGTAGCAAAGCATAAAAACTGATAGTTTTTATAATGATTCTATATTTTGACTTTGTAATCTTGGTAATATATAAACCAAGAAGTAGCAAATAGAAACATAGATCTGAGATACAAAAAGTGAGAAATATTTGTAAGCAGAATTATTAGCATTTCTCTGTATTCTCAGTAGTTCAAATTTGTAAGCAACTGTGAGCATTCTTGCACACAGAGTTCTCTCGATATAATATATATCTCTGGTGGAATTGTTTAAATCCACCAGAAAGTTTTTAAAGACTCTTGTTTTTAATTACTTATGTTTTGATTCACTTAAATTTTTATTCCGCATTGTGCTAATCAAAACACTTATATTTGTATTCGAGTTTGAACATTTTTTATTTTAAGGAAAAAGGTTCAAGAATTCCATTCAACCCCCCTTATGTAATTCTTGCTATATTGTTAAGGGACTAACAATTGGTATCAGAACAAGCTCTTAATCTACAAAGAGTTTAAAGATCAAAACAATTCAGCAAGATGAACAAGAAGGATGTTGGAGTCAAGATTCCTTTTCTAGATAAAGATAATTACCATCATTGGAAGGTAAAGATGCATCTTCATATGCTTTCTCAAGATGAGGCCTATGTGGACTACATAGAAAAAGGCCCTCATGTTCCAATGAGAGCTGCAACAGGAAACGAGCCATCAGTTCCCAAGCCAAGGCATGAATGGTCTGATCCTGACATTGAACAAGTCAGGAAGGATAAAAAGGCCATGAATATTCTGTTTAATGGAGTTGATGCAGACATGTTTGACAACATTATCAACTGCAAAACTGCCAAGAAAGTCTGGGATACTATACAGATAATCTGTGATGGCACTGAGCAAGTTAGAGAAAATAAGATGCAGCTCTTGATTCAGCAATATGAACATTTTCACAATGAGGAAAGTGAGTCTCTCACTGACATTTTTAGTAGGTTTCAAAAACTACTAAACGCTCTTAAGTTGCATGGAAGAGTCTATCAGAATAAAGACTCTAATATGAAATTCCTTAGATCTCTTCCAAAGGAATGGAAATCAATGACAGTCTTATTAAGAAACTCACAAGATTATAAGGAGTTTTCTTTGGAGAGACTGTATGGCATCCTGAAAACCTATGAGCTTGAAATAGAGCAGGATGAAAGGATGGAGAGAGGAAAGAAGAAAAGAGGATCCATTGCACTAGTTGCTGAGTTGGAAAAGGAGAAGGAAGTGAAGATGGAAGCTGTTGAATCAACTTCTAAGGTCTGTGAGAACAAGGGCAAGGGGCTTGCCGTAGAAAGTGAAGATTCATTGAGCCAAGATGACATGGAGGACATTGATGAGCACCTAACATTTCTTTCCAGGAGATTTGCCAAGCTCAAGTTTAAGAAGAACTTTGGAACAGCCAAGTCAAATAGAAACATGGTGGACAAGTCAAAATTCAAATGTTTCAAATGTGGCTTGGCAGGGCATTTTGCCAATGAGTGTAGAAAGTCAGATTCCAGTAAGAAAAAGTTTGAGTCTGTGGATTATAAGCAAAAATACTTTGATCTACTCAAACAAAAGGAAAAGGCTTTTATTACACAAGAAAATGACCGGGCAGCATATGGTCTGGATGAAGATGAAGATGTCAGCTATGTTAATCTAGCCCTAATGGCCAAGTCTGATGAGACAGAGACAAGTTCCTCAAGCAATCAGGTAATTACTACAAACCTTGCATATTTATCTAAAGCTGAGTGTAATGATGCCATAAATGACATGTCTACATAATTATATCATTTGCGTGTTACACTTAAGTCTCTTACTAAACAAAATGCTAAAATCAAAGAAAACAATTTATTTTTAAGTGAGAGGAATAATGTGCTTGAGTCTTAGTTTATTAATTTTGAAAAATTAAGAATTGAGTGTAAGATTGCCAAGGAGGAATTAACTGAGTCCTTGAAAAAGGAAGAGATTTTAAAGAAGCAGCTCGAGCGTGAACAAGAGGTGATTAAAGCATGGAAAACATCCAGGGATGTCCATGCTCAAATCACCAAAGTTCAAGGAATTGAGTCTTTTTGTGATGAAGCCTGGAAAAAGAACAAAGAAAAACTAGAACCTAATTTGGTAGATGGACTGCTAACAGATGTAGACTCGACGGATGATGAAGACTATCCGTCGGATAACAAAAAGTGTTATCCGTCGAATGATGAAAATCCTCATCCGTCGGCTGTGAGCAAGCCCATTAGCAAAGCCAAACTAATCAAGCTGAATGAGAAGTATGGGTCTGTTTCCAAGAACTTTGTTTCAGGAGAGTCAAGTCAAGTTAAGAAAGGGAAAAAGACTAATGTTGGTCACATGACTGTCAAACAGTTAAGTGACAGACTTGAGAAAATTGAGGTAAAAATAGAGACCAAAAGAAAAAACAATAGGAATGGTAAAGTAGGGATTAACAAACACAATAACTATACACCTGATAAATATGCTCCTAGAAAAATCTGTGTCAAGTGTGGTAGTGTAAATTATTTATCTGTTAATTGCAAATCTGCCATGCCTACTCCCATGTCTGTTCAGTCTCAATTTCCTAACATGAATGCCATGCCTTCCATGCATGTTAATGTTATGCCTACACAGAACATGAATGCATAGTTTGCTAATATGCCATTTGCACCTAATCCTTATTATGCTGCATATAGTATGCCACAAATGCCATTTAGCATGCCTTACCGGGATAATATGTTTACACCAAGCATGCCATTTCCTGTTAGTCATAATATGCATGATAATTTTGTTGCAATGAATGGTTTCAAAGGTCCAATCCAAATGATTAAGGACAAATCTGAAATTCCTAAGTCAAATGAGATAAGACCTAAGAAACAGAAAAAGAAAGCTAACAAGGCAGGACCCAAGGAAACTTGGGTACCAAAATCAACTTGATTTGATTTTGATGTGTGCAGGGAAACAGAAAGAATCTTTGGTACTTGGATAGTGGTTGTTCAAGACACATGACTGGTGATTCTACCCTGCTCACAGAGTTTAAGGAGAGAGCTGGCCCGAGTATCACTTTTGGAGATGACAGCAAGGGTTATACTGTGGGATATGGCTTGATTTCAAAGGACAATGTCATCATTGAGGAGGTTGCCTTAGTGGATGGTCTCAAACACAATCTGTTGAGTATCAGCCAGCTTTGTGACAAAGGCAATTCAGTAACCTTCAACTCAGAAGCCTGTGTTTTGACTAATAAAAGAAGCAACAAAGTGGTTCTCACTGGTGTGAGAAAAGGAAATGTGTATCTAGCTGATTTCAACTCATCCAAAGCAGAGTCTGTAACTTGTCTTCTCAGTAAAGCAAGTCAGGATGAAAGTTGGCTATGGCACAAAAAGCTATCCCATTTAAACTTCAAGACCATGAATGGGCTGGTAAAGAAAGAACTGGTAAGAGGCATTCCTCTAGTGGAGTTTTCAAAGGATGGACTGTGTGATGCCTGCCAAAAAGGGAAGCAGATCAAAGTATCATTCAGGAAGAAACTTGATTCAACAATTGAAGAGCCTTTGCAACTGCTTCACATGGATTTGTTTGGACCAATCAATGTATTGTCCATCTCAAGAAAAAGATTTTGCCTAGTAATTGTAGATGATTTCTCAAAGTTCTCTTGGACATATTTCCTAAAATCTAAAGATGAGGCTAGTGAAATCATCATCAATCACATAAGGCAAGTCAACAATCATCCTGATTTCAAAGTTAGAAGAATCAGGAGTGACAATGGAACTGAGTTCAAGAATTCTATCATGAGAGCATTTTGTGAAGAAAATGGGATTCTGCATGAGTTTTCAGCAGCAAGGACTCCACAACAGAATGGAGTAGTGGAAAGGAAGAACATATCACTTATTGAAGCTGCAAGGACAATGCTTGAAGAATCTAAACTACCAACATATTTCTGGGCTGAAGCTGTAAATACTGCATGCTACACTCAGAACATTTCTCTGGTTAATCAAGCAAGATGCATGACTCCCTATCAATTGTTCAAGAACAAGAAGCCAACTCTAAACTTTCTTCATGTCTTTGGCTGCAAATGCTATATCCTGAGAAATCAAACTGATCAAAATGGGAAGTTTGATGCTAAAGCAGATGAAGGAATTTTTGTTGGATATGCTGTTGGTAAAGCATATAGAGTCTACAATCTAAAAACCAACATTGTTGTGGAATCTATACATGTTGTGTTTGATGATAAAAAGATTGAAGGACTGAAAGATGGAGATTACCATGAGAGCCTTAAATTCGACAATGTGGAGATGGTTAGTGATGACAGTGATGATAAAAGTGATCAAGAAATAGTGTCTAAGGATAATGCAGATAAATCTACTACCAATGAAGCACAAAACTCAACATCCATCGAGTTGCATAATGCTTCATCCGTCGGAAGGCAATCTGCGTTATCCGTCGGAAGACAACCTGCCTCATCCGTCGGTTCTCAAAATTCACCATCCGTCGGGTTATCAAAAGGAGCAGGAGGTCAAGACAGATCACCTATAGAAAATTCCCCTTTCTCAAATTAAAGATCCACAAACTCAGGGGGAGTTTCTAACAATCAAAACTCAATCACACATCAAGACGAGCATGAGGTCTCTTCATCTAGAGCTAATCTACCTCAACAAAGGAAATGGATAAAAGATCACCCCTTTGAGCTTATCATTGGTGATGTTTCTTCTAGAGTTCAAACAAGAAGAGCAACTCAGGAAGAATGTCTATACAACAGCTTTCTGTCAAAGGAAGAACCAAAGAAGGTAGAAGAAGCTTTGTTGGATCCTGATTGGATTTTAGCCATGCAGGAGGAGCTAAACCAATTTGAAAGGAATAATGTATGGAAGCTGGTACCCAAACCTAAAGGAAAGAATCCAATAGACACCAAGTGGGTATTCAGAAGCAAGATGGATAAAAATGGTATAGTAGTCAGGAACAAAGCTAGATTGGTTGCTAAGGGCTATTGTCAGCAAGAAGAAATAGATTTTGATGAAACATTTGCTCCTGTTGCAAGACTAGAAGCCATCAGAATCTTCTTAGCCTATGCAGCCCATGCCAATTTCAAGGTCTATCAAATGGATGTCAAAAGTACCTTTCTGAATGAAGATTTGGAGGAAGAAGTATATGTCAGTCAACCTCCTGGTTTTGAAGATCCAAATTTTCCAGAATATGTCTATTATCTTCTGAAAGCACTTTATGGACTGAAACAAGCACCTAGAGCCTGGTATGACACTTTATCAAAGTTCCTTTTGGAAAATCACTTCACAAGAGGTACTGTAGATAAAACTTTATTTTTCAGAAATGTTAATGGCTCTAGTATACTTGTTCAAATTTATGCAGATGATATTATTTTTGACTCTAAAGATGAGAAACTTTGCAAGAAGTTTACCAAATTGATGCAAAGTAAGTATGAAATGAGTATGATGGGAGAACTAACTTACTTTCTTGGTTTGCAAGTTAAGAAAGTTAGTAATTGAATATTCATTTGTCAAACTAAATATATTTTTGATCTTTTAAAGAAGTTTGATCTAATGGATTGCACATCTGCAAAAACTCCCATGACCACTGCAACTAAGCTTGAATTAAACACTACTGAAAAGTCTGTGGATATTTCAAGTTATAGAGGCATGGCTGGCTCACTTCTGTACTTAACAGCTAGTAGGCCAGATATAATATTTGCTACATGTTTATGTGCTAGATTTCAGGCTGATCCTAGAGAATCTCACTTGATAGCTATTAAGAGAATTTTCAGATATCTCAAGGGAACACCAAACCTTGGCATTTGGTACCCTAGAGATTCTGGTTTTGATCTAACTGGTTATTCAGATTCAGATTATGCAGGTTGTAGAATTGATAGAAAGAGCACAACATGTACCTGTCAATTTCTAGGAAACAAGCTTGTGTCCTGGTTCAGTAAAAAGCAAAATTCAGTTTCTACTTATACAGCTGGAGCTGAATATATTGTTGTTGGCAGTTGCTGTGCACATATTTCATGGATGAAAAATCGATTGCTAGACTATGGTTTGCAAGTTGAGAGAATTCCTATTTTCTGTGATAACACAAGTGCAATTTCCATCACTGAAAATCCAGTGCAACATTCAAGGACAAAGCACATAGATATCAAGTACCATTTCATAAGGAAACATGTGATGAATGGTACTGTGGAACTACATTTTGTTCCAAGTGAGAAGCAACTTGCAGATATCTTTACCAAGCCACTGGACGAATCCACCTTTTCAAGGTTGGTAAGTGAGTTAGGTATGCTTAATTACTCTTAAATTTATCTGAGTTATTTTGCAAGTTGTTATGTAGCCAGAAATTTAATTGATTCAGTCTTGGATGAAATTTTGGCTAAGTCAAAATTTACATCTCGACGGATGACCCTCATCCATCGAGTTTAGTCATCCGTCGATATACCATTTGCTAATGAAAATCAATCACTTTTCTGGAATCTTTTAAAACTCGACGGATAACAGTTTATCCTCATCCGTCGAATTGTCTTAATCTCAGCCGTTAATTCCCTGTACATTATCCATCAAGTATATTTACAGTTTGTAAGTATTATACGACGGATAATGGGTGGAATTTTTACAGTTCATTTTTAAACGGCTATTTTAGGCAATTTCTATTGGTTAATTTACTTTACTTTATTATTTTTAATCAGTTATTTTTGAGATAGTATAAAAGCTTATTTCATTGCAATTGTTTTCTTTTATCATTCTCAAATTCAACTGCTCTTATTTCATTCTCTCTCAAGCAATTACTTTCTCTCTCTCTCTCTCTCTCTCTTCAAGCTTTCATTCTCTAACAATGGCACCTGTAGTAAAGATTATGTCTCAAACTGGGTTCATTTATGAGAAGAACAATTTCACTGCATTGGTCAATAAGGGTATTCAGTAATCAGAGGACTACCACAAGATGATGGACTTTGTGAAGAACTGCAAGCTCAATTACGCTATGCTGGAATCACCACAATCTTCTGTGAAGTTGTTGCAGAGATGTGGACCACTGCTATCTACAACTTTACTGACAAGACCATCACTCTAACCATCAAAGGTAATGAATTCTGTATCAATAGTGATGTGATAAAAGCATGTTTCAAAATTCCTGATAATAATGTGACTTCACCACACAATGACACTGATATTATCAATATGCTTAATTCCATGCATTATGCACTTCCTACTTCTAAACTGAGTGATATTAGGAGAATGGGTCTTTGGAAGGAGTGGAATTTCATGTGTGATGTAGTTACTAAGGTTTTCTCTGGAAAAGTCAGTAATTTTGATTCAGTGAATATTTCCATGCTTAACATGCTATACATGCTAGTTATAGATAAATTTTATAATTTCAGTGACCTTGTCTTGTTTGAGTTAGGTTTTAAATTAGGTGAGTTAGCTAAAAGAGGTAAGAATGTATATTATGCTAGATTTTTCATGTTATTGGTTAACCACCTCTGTGAAGAGATTGTGCTTGAGAACCCAAACAACAAACTGGTTTGTTGGGTTCAAGAGAGAAGACTCATTGAAGATTTGAACAGGGCCAATCATCACAAGGATGTGCCAATGTTCTACTTTCCTGTAATGCAGGCACCTCAAGTAAGTGAGGTAAGTTCATCCATCCCTACAACTATTCCAACCTCCACTATTTCTTTGAATTCAGGAGTAGCTATGGCAACTGTGTCAATGACCAAACAGTTGCCTACCAAAGCCTCCAAACCTACTACTATTTCTAAATCTAAATCAAAGAAAACCCCCTCTGGTATCTCTCAAAAGATGCCAGTTGAAAAACCCACCAAAGCCAAAGAGCGGAGTGTGAAGGAGGGTAAGTTAGGTGAGGGAAGGGGTGAACATCAAAGAAACCCTAAGAATAAGGTTGGAGAGTTGAGTGAATCCCATCCTAGCCACACTGCAGTTTCCCAATAAACTGCAGTGCTTAAAAAGGATAAAAGCTCACTTCTAGCTGCATCATCCCAAAAGGATGTAGTTATTGAACAAAGCTCTCAGCCAAGAGCACAGGCCAAAAGGGTTAGGGACACAAGCTCACCCCAAACTTATACAAGAAAGAAGAAATCTAAAACCTCTGGGGATGCACAGGGCACAAACACAGTGCAAACTGGTGCTAAAGACACAGTCCATGCACTCTCTCAAATTCAGTTTGATGTGGCTCTAATAAATGTGGAGTCACAGCCAAAATCTCTAGTTATAGAAGCATCTCATACACCATACTCACCAACAAACTCTCTGGAAGTGGATATGATAAACACTTCAATTCCTGATTCCCCTTCTTTAACTCTGTTGGGGAAGCCAAAACTCAGTACAAGTGAGCATCATCTTTTAGATGATTTGTTGGCTCACTTGCCAATTCTTTCAGAAACTATTGTGACATATGTGCCCCAAATATCTTCAATCAGCACAGAGTCAACAATAGTTTCTCTTCCCACCTCATTCATTTCTACTCTCTCGACGGATATTGCTCATCCGTCGAGTAGTGACTGTATCCCGACGGATAAGCCTAACAACAGTTATCTGTCGGATAGCATTACCACTCACTCGATGGATATCACTCATCCGTCGAGTATCTCTGCACAACTTCAAACTTCAATTATTTCAAGTGCAGAAGATTTAGTGGTTGTACAGTCACTCCTAGGACTGAGAGAGGAGAGTGTCTTGAGTGAGAGGCTGGGTTGCTCCCAGGCAAAAGGAGAGGAAATGAGTGAAAATCAGCAATCCATTGATTCAGGATTGGCAAAAGGGAGTGAAAGGAGTCCCACCTTAGTAGGTGAAGGTGAGGGTGTGAGGGTGGGGAGCCAGGGTGAGACCCTGATGCAACAAAAGAGAGAACATGAGAGAAAAGCATGTACATAGGGTATAAGGGTGGATCCAGCCATTGCTCATGAGTCAATGATTGTGGATGATGCTGAAAAGGAAAGACAATTTCAGCAACATTACAAAGCTGCAATTGATAACATTTCCTTGGATGCTGACACTTTTACTCATCCTGTGTCAGCCTATCAATTGTTGGCTGCTCAGGGCAATGAGGAGGCAGAAAAGACTTTGAATCTGGTGCATACTTCAGAATCTCTACAAAGGGATAAAGCTGCTGTCAATTTAATTTCTTCTACAGCTGGTGAGCCATCTGAGGAATTTGGAGTAAATTCTAATGATGATGACTCTATTTCATTTGATGGAAGCATGAACTTAGGGGGAGATGAAGGCCCAAGTTCTATTCCAGATTTACCTGAATGGGCCTTGACAAAGGAGTCCACACCAGGATAATTTAATGTATCCTTGGTCAAACAAATCATGTTTATCCAACAGGCCATTCAGAAGTGCTCAAATGCTGGTACCAAGGCTATTCTTCAAGCTCATCTAGATTCTCTACATCTATTGAAGCTACAACAATTAAGACGGAATCTGAGTGTAGATGAACTCAAAAAGGATATAGCTGACTTGAAGACCTACAATTCGGAGAAGCTGGATTCAGTCATGCCATATGGTACCATGCAAGATCTATTACTAAGACTGAGAAGAGAATCAGATGCTGAAAAGAAGCTGGCCAAGTTGGAAGACAGAGTTCAAGTTATTGAAAATTATATGGCCACCATTCTTCAAAATCAACAGTCTCAGACCAATCTTCTAATACAACTGGCTAAAGCACAAAGCCTGACTCCTCAACTTGATGATAACAAAAAGGGGGAGAAAGAACCAAGTGAGGGGGAGAAACTTCAAATACAAATCAGTAAAGTAATTGTGCCTTCAATTACTGTCTCAAAGCCATCAGTTGCAGATGGTATGGATCTGATTCAAGTAGCAGCAACAAACTTGAAAGTTGCTGAGAAAGAAAAGTTGAGTTTGATCAACAGAGAGAAGATTGATGAGGAGATATAGAAGAAGTTCCAACTTGTCAAGGAGCCAGTTAAGTCAGCCATCCATCACTCTCAAGTCAAGCAAATCAGTGTGAATGAGATGAGCATGAATTATCTGGAAATAGGACAATCTTCCTGCATCAAGTCTCCAAAGACTGCAATGATCCTTAAACCAAGGGTAAACTATTCAAAATCATCATTGAAGAACCCCTTGGATACTGTGTATGAGACACCCAAGCCTGATGAGAAGAAGCTTCTGTCAAGATTAATTGTTTTCTACAAAGATCCAACTGATTCAGCTTCTAAAAAGAGGATTGCTAAGATATTCAGAAATGGGAAGGAAATTTGGGTAGTAGCTGGACATCCTCAATTTGCTCAAGCAAAGAGAGAAGAAAAAGCCAGATTGAAGCAGGAAAAGAAGCAAGCTATTCTAGATGCAAAGAAGGCTAAACAAAAGAAAGAGCAGATTGCTATCTTGGCCAAGCTACAGGCTGTAAGTTCATCTCAACAAATTCCCTCTCAACCATCTGAAGCTACTGAATCAAGGGAGCAAGTTGAAGAACAGAAGAAATCTCCAAGAAAGAAAGAATTGGCTAAAAGAATAAAAAGGAAACTGGATATTGTTGACAAGGAATTGGGAGATCAATTTCCTAAGGAACCCACACCAACTACAACTCAAGCATCAAAGCCCTCTGTGGTATTTGAAGATATAAGGGTGGTGGATCCCTACAGGAATATTCATGGTGAACCTATTGTGCCCAAGGATGAGCCAATAGAATGGGATAACATACCAATTCCTGACTTCAGTCTACCAATCCTTAACAAACCAAAGAGGACAAAGTCAAGGACAGTCAAGAAAGTGAAGCTGTCACCCCTCAAATCCAAATCTGTAGTCAAAGCTCAACCCAAAGTCAATAAGGGAGACTACTTGTACTTGTGTGACATCAAAGAATTTTCTGATCTAAACCTCTATCTGGATGAACTAGATGAAGTGAGGGGAATTTATGCATACAGAAACCTACCTGAAAGGTTAGTGTTCAAGTACAAAGGAGGAAAGGAGATTCACTGGCCACTTCACAGGATTCTTCAAGAGAGTCAAGCTGTACTGATTAAAGTTTATTCATCCTTCAAGAAGAACTTTGGGTTCAATGTCACTGCTAGAAGACTAGTATTGAAGAAGATTGAAGAACTAAGGAGTGTTAGAGCTAAAGATGCACTCCCAAAGACTCTAATCATCCCATACACAGGGAGAAGAGTGCATCTAAGGCCCTACTGGCTGATGGAGTTCATAGATGACAAAGGGGTGAGAAGATTCTTCATATTAGAAGACCAATAGAGCATCTCCAGCAATGAGACTCTCTTGGAAATGCAAGAAAAGCTAAATCTCTCAGAATCTGATGAACTGGAATTCCACAGGCAGCTCCAAAATCAGATTGATGAAAACAACAGGAAGCTTGGAAGAAGATCCAGACCTTCAAGAAACTAGAAAAATCTGCTCAGGCTAGAGGAGCATCTTGAAATGACTGTGAGCCAAACTTTGTACATTTTGATTAATTGAAGCACTTTAAGTATTATCTATTTTCTTTTAAAGATGTATGTTTAGGGTGTTTTGTTATCATCAAGTATCTCTTAATTTATGACTACAATTCCAGTAGACATAAATTGAGGGAGATTGTTGTGCATATGTTGTGTACTTGATGATGACATAAACAAAACACCTAAGTAGATTTTACTTAGTGAAATAATGTAGCACTCGACGGATAAGAATTATTATCCCGACGGATAACTCATTATAGTCCCGACGGATAATGATTTATTATCCATCGAGTGAGTACCTTATGTAATAATAAGTTTGTAGCACATTTCTGCATACACCTTTGTATAGAGTCTGTAGTAGCATATAAGTCATGTGGACTTTAACTAGATATGCAGAATAGGTTGATTAATTGTACATAGATGATGTCTTTTAATTCTGCATAAGTAAAATGAAGTCAAGTGCCTGATTGCTACCCGACGGATAAACTACAAAGCACCCGACGGATGATCAACAACCCGACGGATGATCAACAATCTGACGAATGATCATGAAACCAACAGATAAAGAATTGAAACATCAGTTGACAGTGACAACTGGTCACATGCGTCGGGATGTATGCAAATGGAATGAGTAAGCCTATTAACTGGGTAATAGAGAACAAAGTAGCAAAGCATAAAAACTGATAGTTTTTATAATGATTCTATCTTTTGACTTTGTAATCTTGGTAATATATAAACCAAGAAGTAGCAAATAGAAATGTAGATCTGAGATACAAAAAGTGAGAAACATTTGTAAGCAGAACTATTAGCATTTCTCTGTATTCTCAGTAGTTCAAATTTGTAAGCAGCTGTGAGCATTCTTGCACACAGAGTTCTCTCGATATAATATATATCTCTGGTGGATTAAATCCACCAGAAAGTTTTTAAAAACTCTTGTTTTTAATAACTTATATTTTGATTCACTTAAATTTTTATTCCGCATTGTGCTAATCAAAACACTTATATTTGTATTCGAGTTTGAACATTTTTTATTTTAAGAAAAATGTTCAAGAATTCCATTCAACCTCCCTTCTGTAATTCTTGCTATATGGTTAAGGGACTAACAATATATATATTTCAAATTTAAATGTATAAAATTTTTCATTTCGAAAAAAATGATAGAAATTATACTCAAAGTACTTCATTCTTGGTTATGACGTGTTAAAATATTTTGATACATAATTGTATATTATTTTTTTCTAACCGGACTTTATATCATAAATAAATTATTCTAAAACTAGTATTATATTTGTTACATTTTTTTTATTTTTTAATGTACTTATTTTAGCAAAATAGAAGGTAAAATCTGCAAGATTTATGTTCAAAATTTTTAAAAAATGATATCAAAAATTTATATGAAATCAACAAGGGGTGTCAAATTTATAATAAATTTTAAAATTTCTTATTATTTTTTTTGGGACACAAGAAAATTAATTAGAAAAAATGAAAAAAATCACTGCTTCCGCAATGATTCATTACGGAAGGAGAGGAAATTCGAATCATTACAGATGGAGAGGAAATTTGTATAATTCGTGCGTCACTGTTGCGTTGGTTGGTGGGAGAATTAAATAGTTCTTTCACAATTATTTATTGCGGAAACATTAAATGTACCTTCACCAACCTAATCATTGCGGAAGGAGTATTAAATGCATTATCACCAACCTCCTTTTTAGAATTTTTAAATATAAATTACTTAAAAAATTTACAAAAAATTGAGAATAATATAATTCTGGTCAAAAAAATTATACAATTTATTTTCTAAAATAACAATATGTAAATTTTTTTCTAGAATTTTCTGAAAATATTTTTTATTATTCTTTTTTTTATTATTTACTCTAGTTTTCATATTTAAATTACTTCAAAAAATAATAAAAAATTAAAATTAACGAAAATTTAGTCAAAAAAATACCAATATTTTTTTCTCAAAACTTTTATTTTTCTACATTTTGTCCGGAATTTTTTAAAATATTTTTATTTTCCTCTTTTTATTACTTAATTCGAATTTTCAAATTAAATTATTGTAAAAAATCATAAAAAATTAAAAATAACATAAATTTACTTGTGGAAGAAGAACAAAAAATTTCATTTGTTTTAATTGTTTGAAATTGTCTCGATTATACCTATTTTTTTAGTTTTAATCAAATAAAAACTGTGAATTTAAAAAAAATAATTAAAAGTTCTCGTCTTCCGCAATGAATCATTGCGAATTATTGCGGAAGGATTGGTTGGCTTGAAATAAGCCCCGACCAACCATGGTTGGGGAAGGGCATCCATACAAAACAACCAATTCAAACATAACTAACAGCTAATTGTCAGGACCAATGTATCTAGTAATCATATGTCATGTTTGAAAATTAGTTTTTTTTAATAAAAATAGCTTTTTAAATCAATTTAGAGGTTTTGATTAAATAAATTTTTTAATATTACTATTTGATAATTACCTTTTTAAAATAGTTTTTTTATCTCAAAAACTAATTTTGAAAAAAATACATATTTTTTCATGTGATGCAAAAAATTAATTGAAATAACTATTTATAAAATAATTTTATTCGAAATAATTAAATTTAATTAACTAATCAAAACAATTTACTCAATCAGCCAATCACCCATATTTTCAAATTCAGCTACTCAAACTAAAATTATGAAACGGTGTATAGCTCTGGAAAGTTTCCTATTGTCAAAGGATCAGATTTTTTTTTAAATATTCTTCAAAAACTAAAATCAATTATTAATTTAATAATGTATAATAAAAATTACCCAAAATACCTATGCCTTTAAAATTATTTTTAAAAACACTAACGTCTTCAAAGTAATTTATAAAAATATTTGTAGAGTCTTACAACTTGTTATCCAATATAATTTCAAATTTTAAAATATATTGACTTTAAGGTTATATTAGTTGCCTTTCAAGTTTGTAACCGAATTAATGTTAAAATCAATATTGAATTTCAGATGTTGTAAATCATATTTTTGAAAATAAAACTTCAAAAATTATATTTTTGAAAAAAATTTAAAAATGACAATATTTTTGAAACAATTTTTAAGAAATATAATATTAAAAAAAAACCTCTCTTAAAAATATGTTTTGTACTACAAAAAGAGAAACAAACTTAAAAAACTAGGGTTGATCATCAAACCGCACAAACCGCCCGCACCGCCTCACACCGCATCACAAAATGCGGTTTTTAATTTTTTGTGGTGCGGTTGCGGTTTGATTTTTTGACAAACCGTGTGGTGCGGTGCAGTTTGCGGTTTGATTTTTTGACATTGCGGTTTAAACCGCACTACAATTTAATATATATATAAATTAATTTATAATATATATGTATATAATGTATATAGAGATATATTTATATATTATATATTCATTTATTATTTATTATAATTTTGTGTTATAAATACTAGCTTACATATTACAAATTACCAACATATTTTATTTTTAATCAAATATATATTATTTTTAGTTTTCTTATTAGCTAAATTTTATTTTATTTATATGTAAATATTATTTTTTTGAATAAATAAACTACACAAACCGCATCACAACGCACTGCATTTTCATGATATGGTTTTTGCGGTTTTTGAGGTTACGCGGTGCGGGTGCGGTTTAGAATTTGATCAAACCGAACGTATGGTTTGGAAATTTGATCAAACTGCATGTGCCGGTTTGAGAAAAAAAACGTATCGGCCGCATCGCGATGACACAGCAGAAAACCATTTTTCTCTACAATCTCAGAAAAGATGAAGATTACTTCTAGACTTGTAGTCTAGATATAGATATATATGCGTGATTGAAGGCGGTGGACAACACACACGTTTTTCTCTTATATATCGGGGGTGTGCATGGTATAGTTTGGTGCGATTTTTAACATTAACCGTAGCCGAACCAATACATACGGTTCGGTTCGGTTAATTGCTATTAACCGTCACCAAATCATTTAAAATATTTTTTCGGTTTCGGTTTCTATTCCGTTTTTTTTAAAGATTTTTTATTTGTACAATATTTTGTTGGTAATGTGTTGGATAAAAAAATAACATCAAGTTAAATAATAATATTACATTAATCACCAAAAATCTGTCACTTTAGAATTCGTTAAATAAAATTGATATATTTAATTTATAAAGTTATTTTTTGAATGTATAATTAATATTATCTTAACTAATAGATACGAAATATGATAAAAATATATCACAACAATGAAAAAAAAGAGTATATATCACAACATATGATAAAATTGATTATATACATATTAAAAAAATTATGATTTATTTAGCAAAAAAATATGATTTAAAAGTATTTACATATTAATCTTAATTAATTTATTGTATTATACTATACAATTATACTAATGTTAAATAAATATTTAATTAATAAAATATTAGAATCGGGTTATGATAATATACACATGTATATATACATAATATTATATATATATATATATAATGTAGCGGTGCGATTAATTTTGGTTCGGTTTTGATTGAAAACCGGAACCGAAACCGCACCGCTAATTCGGTTTTTGTTGGTTCGGTTTTTTCGAGTTTTTTAGCAGTTGGGTTTTTTTCGGTTTGGTTTATCAGTTTTTTTCGGTTTCAGTTTTTTCTTTCTGCTCACCCCTACTTATATATATTTTTTTGTCAGGTGTAAATAAAAAGAAAAAAAAGATAATGATTAGGTATTTAGATAAAATATAATAAATGATTAGGTTCCGTGAGACTCTTTAGACTTCTTCTGCACTGCTCATATCATATATATACAACTTTTCTAAAGTTGAGGGTTGTGATAAAAAAGCATCTATTTACTTCATCCTTCGAAAAAGGTTAGTTCTTTCTTCTCTAGCTCATAATAATCGCAATTCTTGTTCTTTGTTGGTTTTTAATTCAAGATTTTTTTGGGTTCTTCACAAAATTGTAATTTAATACTGGGTTCTTGATTGATTGAAAAAAGATTGCGTCTTTAGTTAGAATTTAGAAAATCTTTGTTGCAGATTGTTATGTTCTTTGTTTTTTTGTAAGTCGTTTTGATGATTGATTGTGTAGGCATCAAAGATCAGTGATTTGGTATTCTAATTGGGGATTTTATGGCAAAGAGTTCATTTAAGCTGGAACATGGTCTTGGTATGATCTTGAGTATACAAGTTTTGTTTCTTTTCTGTTAGGTGATTGATTTGTTGTTTATATGTAATTGAATGGTATTACTAAGTCTTTTTTTTGATTATTGTTTGCAGAGAAGAGGAGTGCAGAGGCTGCTAGGATCAGGGAGAAATACCCAGATAGGATTCCGGTGAGAGTCGAATCTTCGAAGCCTTTATAATTTGTACTTGCATGAAATTGTTTGCAAAGTTACGTTTGAGATTTCTATAAATTATGGAACGTTTGACTCGTATTTTAGTTTTAAGTAGTAGTTTTTCTATTTATTTATGTGGAGGCTTATTTGAATGTATTTGAAATTGTCACTTGTCAGACAACACAAAGGAAAAAAAGACTGATATATTTGTAAAATCTAACTTGCCACTGCAGCTAGTGATAAGACTAAATTGTTTTCTTCGCGTCATATTGTAATTTGTTCCAATAATATCATTTTTCTTGTCTTGACTTGCATTATATCGTATTACCTTCTTTAATCATTGTCCGTGTTCACAGTCCTTATTAGAATTAAAACAATTAAGGTGGTAACTTTTGAGTAAAATGGTATTGAATTAGTCAGGAATGAAACACTGTAAGGATTAGTTGACATATATCAGAGCCCAGGCTCTCTTTGGAAATATCCTCGCTGCTCTTTAGAGTAGAGGTAAGGCCTGCTTACATCTCGCCCCCTGCTTTACGAACGGGCTACACTCAATATATCGGGTTTGGTTTGAGAGGATGGTAGAATCCAGGACCGTGCATTATATCTGCAGTAGCGGCCAATTCTATCTTTGGGTTAGTGGTAAAATAAAGAAAGCACGGGGGTTCAAAGTGCCTTGGACCTTTAGTGATTTCAGTGGCTAATTAAAAGAAATATCACTCGTATATATGTAAAAAATGAAGACACTTAGTCAAGTCTCTGCTTATATGTTGAGGGCTACAAGATTGTAATTTCTTATTCAAGCATCATGCTTTTTTGGGTTTGTGATTGAAATGAAATATATTTAATTATACTTAGTTTGTATTTATTGGATAAAAGGAGAGGAGATATGTTGAATATAGGTTCATGAATCTTAGCTAACCTTCTAATCTAGATAATAGAGATTTACTTGGCATGTATTTTATGATTTCGTTACAGGAAGATCGATCCTTTGAAATTTCTGTTCTGTCTACAACTTCTGCTTAATTTACATTGAGTTTCTGGATATAGAACTCAATCTGACTTTTATGTTATCCTGATCTTGTGAATTGAAGGTCATCGTGGAGAAGGGGGAGAAAAGTGATATACCTAACATTGACAAGAAGAAGTAAGTCTTTCTTAATGTCATGAACTAACTCAGATTGTTAGGTAGTTAATTGTTCAGTCTTTGTTGGCATGAACGAGCTCAGATTTTTTGGTAATTAATTATTCCTTGCTAGCTACCACTTTCCTCATAGGTAAGATATATAACATGTTGGCAGTTCTATTTTTGTTATAATATTTAGTTGACATGTGCTTTTACTCTTGCTCTCTTTGCTCTTAGTATAGCTGTATAATCTATTTTATATTTTTAAAAGATTTAGTTTTGCAATATTGTATGTGTACTGTAAGTTTTTACTTCCAAAATAAATTCGATTTTAGAATAATGTTCAAGTCAAAGACTTGATCATTCTTCCTGTAGAAAGGGAGCTAGAATGATTAAAATGAGACTTGTTACCGGATGGTAGGTATATTATTTAGAAGGTAAACATAGTTCAGGTTTAGTGAAGCTGAGGTATCTGTCAGAAAACATACTATTTAAAGTAATAGTTGCAGTCAACCAGAAGTGCAGGCTGGAAAATACTTATGAGAGTCGGCATACAGCGCGGGTACCATCCTTAACAAAGTGGCTAATTTACTTTTTGCATTGTGCAAAACTCGGGATAGTGAGCGGCTTTATGCTAATTAAAAAGCACCCCCTCTCTATACCTGTATATCTCCTATATGCATATTTATTCTTGCAGTTCTTTTTTTTTTTGAAGTTGTGGTTGTGTCAAATGTCAATTGAGTACCGACTGTTACCTGTAGAAATATAAATTGTTATAAACATCTTACAGACAGCCCTTTAGGTTCCTTGAGTATAATCTGCTTGGCTATCCACTAGATACAACAAGATCAACAGGGATGTTTGCTGTAAATATGTTTGTCAGAACTGATTGTTCATATGCACAAAACTACAAATACATAAGTGTAGTCTATCTTTGCTGATGTTCAATCTGTTTTATTTGTAATAAATTTTAGGTATCTTGTCCCATCCGATTTGACTGTGGGACAATTTGTTTATGTTATTCGCAAGAGGATCAAACTAAGTGCGGAAAAAGCAATTTTCATATTTGTGGATAATGTGCTGCCACCAACAGGCAATTACTGGACTCCTTACTCATATTTTATAAATTGACAGTCGTATTCATTTTTACAGCTGAGCTTGTATGCATCTTGTTTATAAAACACTCTTCCTCTATATGTTCTGTTTGATTTTTCAGGGGCGATTTTGTCTGCAATATATGACGAGAAGAAGGATGAAGATGGTTTCCTCTATGTCACTTATAGTGGAGAGAACACATTTGGGTCTATATTTTATGATACCCCTTGACAGTCCTGCAGTTGCATTACTTTTAATTGTATATAATCTTCAAAAACATTATTGTACTTAAAACTCAAAGTTTTACTTCATGCTGCAATATAATATTTCATTCTTATCATATTTTCTTAGTCACAGTTTTAGTTATTTACATCAGGCACAAGTTTGTTTAGTTTGCGAGATCTTTACTGAAGGAATTATGCTTATACCTAGCAATTAGAATGTGGACAGAAATTTGAAAATGACCAGCTGGATAAATTTGAATGTCACTTGTGTCCCCTCGAACTATCAACTTGTTAGGGATACAAATAAATGAATTTGGAGAAGGGATGTTAATTTAGACAAGTCATGTCCTAATGCCTATGAGGACATGATTTACATTTTCATGTTACATCAGCCGGCAAAAGGATTACAGCAGTAGCTTATCTTCTCGGTCTAGATATCTGCTTCAAATAATGCAAATGGCGGTGTGGTCATGCAAGTAATGCAATGCAACCCTGCCCCTTAATCTCTTCATTTGCCATCTCATTGTCTGTAGGTCCTGGCTATTTCAAGCATCAAACAAGGTCTATGTAATGATAGTTGGAAAATACAGAGTGATTCCATCAGAGTTTTGCTGGAGGATATGTTTCAATTGAAATCACTTGACACAATGTGAGTTCACAATGGCAATGTTGACCATGACACGTAAATGTATGTAATTGTTGCAGATCTGGTTTCAGTGAAGACGGAAGTTCTTAAAAGGAGATGAACAAAATCCTTTTAAAATTTCTGATGAAATAGAATCATAGACTTTTAGCTAAGGGTCCACCGGTCATGATAAATCCAGAACCTGCTAAGGTACTACTCTCACAATAGAGCATGGAAATAATGCATGCCCTGTATTAATGGAATGATGAATGAAACTGATCAATTCCAAACTACAGGGGCCAGGTTGATACAAATATTGCAGAATGCTAGTAACATTAAGAGTTCAAGATTAATGTATTGTTTGTTACCTTTATAAATGAACTGCATATCGTGTCGTTTGATTGCTTTTGGTACTTCACATTATAGCCAATCAAGCCCATCAGCTAAAGCCTAAAGGATCAAAGGTATATCACCGGTTACATTACTAATAGAGCATCTCTGGACCAACTCCTCCTCCTCCTCTGTTAGGTCCCCTACTCCAAATTAAGAAAACAAAGGAATGCTACGCCATGCAGATGTAAAGGGGACAAGGCTACAACAAGGCATTACCGGATCCTACCTATTAATTTACGGAGTGATTTATTTGAAGTGTAGGAGTAGGGGGAGGCGAAAATCAAACTCTAGACCTCTTTTAAGTTCTAAGTTCTAGCAGTACAAACACACTCCTTGGTTCTCCAGCACTTCCAATCTTGTTACAATCTTGTTAATTTTAAAGTAAATTTTACACATATGCCAGTAAGAATAGTAACCGCGACAAATTTCAGCTTCGGTGGAAAATACCAATTTACTAAATGAGAATTATTAAACCTTTTCTGGTATCTATGCTAGCTCTAAAGTTTACCCCATTAATGTATTTTTGAATCTGTGATTTGCATTTTGAAAGCTGTATAAACACAGTTTGATTTGCTGCAGAGGATATATCTGTGAAGAAAACTGGATATTATCAAGTCATTGTACAATGCACCAAGTTATCATCTCATGCCAACTGCGCTCACAAGTTGTGCTTCGACGCGTCAGGTCTTTGTCCATATGACCCCCTTCATCCAAGTGGCTGCTCTTCTTTCGCTCTTGTACTACCAATCAAAGTTTATGTAATTATTCATCTGTAAATGCATACCAATTTTTTTACAGCAAATCTCTGCATTTACATTTTGAAGCATTTAAAATGTTTTCAGATGATAATCAACGCTTAAAACTGGTTGAAATCAGCAGGGATGTGATGAAGATCCTGAGGAAGCAAGGTCTAAGTTGTTAATCAGAAGAAAACAGTTTGGATGAACGAAATTAAGTCAGGACTTTCGGCAGCAATGATGCATGACATATATATAGTGATGGTGACAGGAGAATATTAGTAAATGTAATAGTCCTGAGTTCTGGATACAAGTGATTATAATCTACAAAATTTTCAAGGATATTGAAAACTCCAGCTTGCAAGTCAATTTTTTTTTCTAAAATGTGGAAAATTTGTAATTTTTTTTAGCATCTCAATCGTCGACATAGTGATTCATATTAATCGTACTGAGTCAATGACTTTTATAATTTGAGTTAGATTCAGTTTTATTTTTAGTTATATGGTCATAAGTTGGAGATGGCTCTGTTTAGGATTGCTGTTAAAATTATAAAAATCAGATGACTGTTTGGTAATTTTTTTGATATGTATATGTTTTGATGCAAAAAATTAAAAATAATTATGCTTTTGGTAAGGTTTGATGGAAAATGAGCATCTGTTTCCCGCAACAGCTGAAAATTAGCTTTTTCTAAAAGTATGAGGAGACTTCCTCTCTCTAACAGCAGCTTTTAGGCTAAAAACACTTTTCTGAAAAGTAACTTTTAAATTTTACCAAACAGTTTTTTAACGGCTTTTCAGCCGCTCTGTTGTATACCAAACACACCCTAAATGACTGAAAGACTAATAATTAACAGTTATATATCAAAATTTTCTTGAAAAGTCCAGTGAAAATGTCAAAAGAAATAATTTGAATTTAAACTCGTTACATATTACTCAAGTACATCCTACCCTCGGAGAACTCAGACTCTGGATCCGCCGCTGACCACGAAGTAAAGCTTCAGTTTGAGGTGATGAGCATGTACTCGTCTTGGGTTTTCTTGCCCATCAGTACAATGGCCCTGTCGCTTTACTGAGTTTGAATGCAAAAAACTACGTTTGACAATATGGTGCATCTTTTGGAAGATCTTCTTTTTTGGAGCAAGGAGATAATCCAAAAGAACGTCGAAAGAAAGACTGTTCATAATTTTTTATTTTGGGGTTAAGTGGAGTGATTGCCGGTTAAATACTTGAGAGTTTTCATACCTTAATATATATGATTATAATTTGGCTTTATACAGTTTGCATTCATGTTTAGCATTTAAATTAGTATGGAAATATTTCTTGGAGGTTATATTACACATCATTTTCTACACTTCATTGGACATGTTTCAGGGTAGGTTTTTTTTTATCATTATTTTAACTAGTATAATAACCCGTACGAGACACAAACCATTTTCTAATTTTTTTTTAGACCGCACAATTATATTAGTAAAATTTTTGATCATTTTTATTGGTAAAAATTGTATAATGTTTAAAGTATATCAATAAGTTAAGTGTTTATTAATATTTATGATTTTCCTGTAATAATGTAAGATACAAACAACATAAACAAAGTTTCTAATATATGTTATTCATAAAATTTCATAAAAATATGAAGCGCAATAAAGAACGAGTCCATGTTCTTGTATTTGCTACGAACCAAATGGTGCCACAGCCAAGCGAAGGGACATTCCCATAATTCGAAGGCACACATCCATTTCAATTCCTTGCTCTAAATTCAATTCTTTTTTTGTCTCATCCCCTCAAGTTGTTGAGCCCAAATGCACGATTATCCTCGCCTGAAATTAAAATCTTTTCACATTACATTTGTCTCCATCTTCTATATTAATTACATTTCTTTTACCTAAAAATGAACTAAAAGATCTGCATTTTTCCATCTATAAATAGCAACCATTGTAGCCATTAATTTTCATCATAAACTAGCCCTTCTCTATCTAGCTTTACAAAAAAGCTCATAGAGATTACAAACTAGCTAAACCTTAAGGCATTACAATTCCTTCTCTTAAGATGGCTTCCAAGGTTCTATCACCAAGTATCACTCTTGTTTTGGCCTTAAATCTTCTCTTCTTCTCTTTGGTCACTTCTACTTATTGCCCTCCACCACCTTCACCAAAACCAAAACTACCACCAGTACACAAGCCAAAATCCCCGCCACATTCTTCACCAACACCCAAAACTCCCTCAACTCCCAAGCCCAAAACTCCGACAACACCCAAAACTCCAGCATCACCTCCTAAAGTCCCAACACCTCCTTCAGCCGCAACTTGCCCAAGAGATGCACTAAAATTGGGTGCTTGTGCAAATGTGCTAAGTGGCTTGATTGGTGTTGTTGTTGGAACCCCGTCAAAGGAGCCATGCTGCAGTCTTCTAAGTGGTCTTGCTGATGTTGATGCTGCTGTCTGTCTTTGCACAGCCATCAAAGCTAATGTCTTGGGTCTTAACCTCAATGTACCCGTTGATTTGAGCTTGTTGCTAAACTATTGCGACAAGAAGCTTCCATCTGGCTTCAAATGCGAGTAGTTTTTACTATCATATACATTTCAAGCACGTGTCTGTAATGTTCAAATGTTCCCTCAGATTATGAGGTATTGTGTACTGGTATTGTTTAAATGTATTGTGTTAGTGTCATATAATAGGCATGCATGTCTGTAATATCAAACTGTATCCTTTCCCTTTCAGTTTGAATCAATACGAATAAATGAGATTTATTAGACTCCGTGCTTTACAAATTTACGAGCTATTACTGATGATTTAGCCTAGCTATATATGGTCGTATTCAGGGGCGGATCTAGTAAGGGACTCGTATTCGGTCTTTACATGCATATATATGATTCATTTATGTATTTTTTTCATCGTTCTACAACAAATAAAACATTGCAGACCCAGAGAGTCCACCATTTTTAGGTAATGCAAAGAGGATCTAGGCGTACATAATATTTGTTAAGAACCTATATCTGTAAATCTGTTATGCAACCTAAAGCTCACTTTTTGTCTTTCTTGATGGGAAGCTAAAGCCTACTTAATTGCATGCATCCTTTCAAAACTCTAGCTCTGCCTGAAGGAAATAGAAATATTTGATATATACTTCAAAAAGTACTAAATATTCACTTATTCAAAACGTTAAAAACTGTTCTTAGCTCAGCAGGTAAGGACTTATTTTTCAATTTTCCCTCTTCCCGATATTTATTACCGAGATTTTTAGAGCATATATTAATATACTAATTTGTGAGACATATAAGTCTAAATGTTAAAAAAAAAAGGTCTCTGTTCTTTTCAAGCTCACTGATACCAGCAGTAACATACTGCTAATATAACAAAAATGCCAGTGCACAAATAGAAGTAAATAACACGATCCCGATACATCCTTTTACATTCCTTTTCCAAAATTCGTATCATTAAAAATCTAAAGGTTTCAAATAGATGTAAGGCTTTATACATGCTATTCTACAAGAAGCGTAATCTGATATAACGATATGTATATATACAAAAAGAAAACAAAAATGTAAAAAGAAAAGGAAATAAATAGATGTTGATATCATATGGAGTACGTTAAAATGAATTTACATGCGGTTAGCGCTTTAAAATAGTTTCCTCACGGTTAAATAAAAAATAATTATATGCATTATCTTTCTTTAACTTAAAGGGGGATGCATATATTCTTTGGGTTCTAAAAAATCTCATAGACATAACACTTCCCCACCATGTTGTTTATCTAAGAGAAAACGATGGTGAACTTAGATGAAAGTGTATGAAGCAATAATCATGCTTTTGAACAATGTGACAACTGACCATTACATACTTCATATATGATACAAATGACAGCTAATAAAACTCCAAAACCTCATCTTTAATCTTTCAACTTGATCATCCGCCAGATTCATCCTCAATTAACCACATTTAGTTTCCGCCCAAACCAATTCACGTGCATAGGTCTCGATGTAAGACCCCCTTAAGATTTGTGATTTAAGTTCAGTTTATAAAGTAAAGTAAGTATTACCACTAATTACACCAACAAATTATAATTTTTTAATGTATGTGGAGAGTTTTTGCAATATCAAAATTGATTGTATTTGAGTCGATAGATTTCATTTATTTTGGACTCGGACATCGGATTTGACCCAGCATTTGGGTTGGTAAGCTTTGTCTGTTTTTGAACTCGGATACCAGAATTTGATCCAATTTTTTTAATAAAAGACATAGGATTGTACTCGGTTGTCACGCTCAATCCATAATACCTTACATCACTAAAATAATAAAAACATATAATTTAAAAAATGTATTAATTTTTGATTTAAAAAGTCACTTATTATATATAAGTGATCACCAAACATATCACATGAATCTAACCATCTATAAATAGCTTGACAGATGACCATTTTCATCACAAACTATACCAAACACTCCTTCTGCCCAGAGGCAACCTAGCTAGTGTTTGCGTGTTGTTTGATGGAGATGGCGTTCAAGACTCTTGTTTTAGCTTTAAACCTTCTCTTCTTCACTTTGGTCACTTCTACTTATTGCCCACCACCACCTGCACCCAAGCCTAAGTGCCCACCCCCACCTGCGCCCAAGCCTAAATGCCCACCGCCACCTGCCCCGAAACCAAAATGCCCGCCATCCGTGCCAAAAACCCCACCATCACCGTATCCCAAGGTGGCAACTTGTCCTAGAGACACACTTAAGTTGGGTGCTTGTGCTAATGTTCTCGGTGGCTTGATCGGTCTCGTGGTTGGAGCCCCACCAAAACAGCCATGCTGCAGCCTCCTTGAAGGGCTTGTTGATCTTGAAGCTGCTGTTTGTCTTTGCACCGCTATTAAAGCTAATATATTGGGCATTAACCTCAACCTTCTTGTTGATTTGAGCCTGCTGCTCAACTATTGCGGCAAGAAAGTTCCCACTGGCTTCCAATGCCCTTAATTCCGTGTCTAATGATTGTGTATCAACCTTATAATTATTAAATTTGCTACCTAGCTTACTGTAATATGATCATTTTTCTTCATCTTCAATTAATCTGAAGTAGCTCTTTTTCAAAATATAATGTCAAACGATTATATGACCAGTAATGACTTGATCCAATCCCGGGTGAATCAAGCATGCATGATATGTGTATCAAGAACTTGTGAAGGAGTGTTAAATCCATTCAGAAGGAGATAAAAATGATTAATAAATGTTACATAATTGATTTAAAAAATTAATTTAATGTAAGTAATTAAGATACCAGTTAACATTGCCCCCCACAGCATGTTGTATCATCAGCATACTGCATACATCTTGTACAAAAGGTGTGCTTCTGGTTAACATATATTTATGTAATACCCTACTTTCATATCTATTATAGAGTATAAAACCTGAAGCATTTTATAAGGTTCAAAGACCAAAATATCCCTCCTACTTTTAAAAACTACCAAAAAAATTTAACTATTGCACCTAACTAATACTTTCCCTTCATTCTAATACACGTATTATAGAGAAAGTAATACAACTGCTAAGCCTGAAGAGTTTGGTTGCCTCTCTTTGCAAAACTTTTTCAACACAACTCATGTCTAATCAACAGTAAGTTCAAATGACAAAATGACAGTAATACTGGATTGTCGCTGTTAATTTGAATTTGAATTTGAATAACAATTTGTTGAATTTGAATAACAATTTTGTTTTGTCTTTGTATGATGACATAAACACGTAAACTCCTCTCTTTGCTTGATCATAATACTGTCAATTTCTTTGCTTCATCATAGTATTGTGAAATTTTGTTGTTTGTTCGTGAAACTCCCTTGTTCTCTTCGTCATAGTACTTTAGTTACTTTGCTTGATGATAGTAGTATGAAATTTTGATATAGGTTAATGATAGTTGTCCACTAAGTTGTGTTATTCTTTTCTTTCGTTTGGCATAGTTGTACAATATTAATTCGGTGTGTGCTTTTTGTTATGTTATATGATGATCGGATTAACATTTTGTACTAACTGATAATCATTGTTTTCCCCTTTGAAGGTTTATAAGTTACCTACTTAAACTCGACAAACGTAATGAAACAGCAGAAGAACCCTACGACCATTGGAACCAATCCTCGATTGTCTAATGATTGTAAGTGAAGTTAGTGACACACCATGTTTCCGCTTAGATGATATTGTTGTGTTTATTAATGTTGTTCATCAAACTGTTATCCCATATTGCAGTGGAGTTGCAAGATCATACTATGGATGTAGATGTTGTTGAAAACTGTCATCAAATGGAAATTTCTGATAAGGCATCATTGCCATATGATAATTGTGAGTGATGTTTTTTTACAAACAGGGAACAACTAATCATAATGCTTATTTTCAGCATATGATATCACGTCAATCATGGTTACCGTGTTTACAGTTTTGGTTATGGCTTTTCTAGAGAGTTTTGGTTATGGAATGATAAAGCAGAGAGCTGAAGTAAAAACAGAACCTATTCTGTCTAGAATTTGTGAGTGTCTTTGTAATAGTATACTATTTTTGGACTATCCACATTGGAACCAATCTCATGTCTAAACAACTAATCGTAATGTCTGCAAATTACTACTTTAGGGACTTATGAGCATGTGATGATATCAAATTTTGATCCTGTAAAAACAAATCAAATTCACATTTTCCAAATAAAGGCAGTGTTAATAAACATACCCTCTCAATATTATACAGTTTCCAAATTAATTTTTAAGTTAATAATTTAATAATTTGCATTGTACATTTTATAACGCCATTTCAAGATTCATCTTGGGCACGGAAGTTTGGCATTGCTGCAGATTTAAACAAAAAATGAAAGACAAGCAATGGTATGTCATATCCTCTCTTTAACTCATAAAAATGCACACTCCACAACTAACAAACCTAATGGTATGAATATGTTTTAGTGGTCATACTGTTGTTCTGCACATATACATTAATAATTTGCTTAAATTAAATACTAAAGTTATGTGTACCATTGTAGGTGAAATGAAGTCACAAAAGAGAAATAGTCCTCTATTTCCGCTATCTGCAAATACAACAGTTCAGTCTGAAATGAATAAAGGTATAACTTTGTTCCATTATAATGAACTCTAATATACGTTTGTCCTGTATGACTGATTAGATCAGCTGCAGAGAATCAAAATTCAGGAATTTCTCCAAAAACACCCGTGCCTGGTTGCTATGGAAATAGGGCCCCGTTGTCTCCTTTATCTGTGAATACTCTCCCTTCAAAAAATAGTGTCTACTCTCCTCAAACACACTTCTCTCCAAATGTACCGAAATGAAAGGAAAATCAGATAAGCAGTAGTAAGCACACTCGGAAGACAAGCAATGGTATGTCATATCCTCTCTTTAACTCATAAAAATGCACACTCCGCAACTAACAAACCTAAAGGTATGAATATGTTCTAGTGGTCATACTGTTGTTCTGCACATATACATTAATAATTTGCTTAAGTTAAAGACTAAAGTTATGTGTACCATTGTAGGTGAAATGAAGTCACAAAAGAGAAATAGTCCTCTCTTTCCGCTATCTGCAAATACAACAGTTCAGTGTGAAATTAATAAAGTTATAACTTTGTTCCATTATAATAAACTCTAATATACGTTTGTCCTGTATGGCTGATTAGATCAGCTGCAGAGAATCAAAATTCAGGAATTTCTCCAAAAACATCCGTGCCTGGCTGCTATGGAAATAGGGCCCCGTTGTCTCCTTTATCTGTGAATACTCTCCCTTCAAAAAACAGTGCCTACTCTCCTCAAACACACTTCTCTCCAAATGTACCAAAATTAAAGGAAAATCAGATAAGCAGTAGTAAGCACACGCAGAAGAAATGCAACAACCGTTCGCCATCATTTAATCACTTCAAAGAAGGTACATTTCTTATACAGACCAGTGGAAAAAATTGCAATACCATTTGTACCTTTCTGAAGATATTTAAGAATTTCATAATTGACTAGGGAATAAATCTGAAGGAAAGAAGGCAATGGCTGAATTTAATGCCATGTCAGTTAAGAATTTTAAATTTGATGATACAACACCAAATAATACTTCTCACCAGCTTTATGATTTAGGTATGTATTTTTACTTATTGTTTACCCGCTTCAACTACAAGTAAAACTGGCTCACTAATAGTTTCATGTTTTCCTTCAGAGGATGCGTGTTTTTATGATTTCCAACATGAGGACAATGATGCATCATCTGAAGATGAAGACTTCACTGCTGATTTGAACTATTATTCCTCTGAATTTGTACAAACTGCACACCAAGGTGAGGAAAAATTAATTGCTTTATGGATTATTTTGTATTGTCAATTCACTTTGTGCATCCTCACATCCTGCATTTTAAATTTAATGTCTTCTGTACATTATTAAGTTGTAAAGGAATATGCTTCATTGGGTGCTCCTGATGTTCAATGTTTACATTGTCATGCATGGATGTGGAAGCAAGAGCGTGCAAATAAAAATGTAACCCGTGGCCCTCCTGTTTTTTCTCTCTGTTGTGCAAAGGGGCAAATTCAATTACCAAATGAGCCACTTACTCCCTCTTACATTTGGCAGTTACATAATGATAAAGAGAAATCTAAGCGATTTAGTGATGGTATGCGTATGTTCAATAGCATCTTTGCATTCAGTTCCACAGGCGGTAAAGTTGACCACTCAATTAATTGTGGTGCTGCCCCTTATGTTTATTGTTTACACGGACAAAATCATCACCTTTTTGGTTCACTCATACCAGAGAAAGGGGATGATCCAAGTTTTGCCAGCTATATATCTGTGACACTGATAATGAACTTGGTAATCGTTTGAAGTGGGTAAAAGTCAGTGATGGAGAAACTGTAGATGCCGAGATTGTTGATGGTTTGATGAAGATGTTGGATGAAACAAATGAGTTGGTAAAAGAATTCCGGTTTGCCCGTGACCGTTTTGAGGATAATGGGGTTGAAGATTTGGAAATTATCCTATAGGTTTCGCGGGCTGACAATGGACGTGAGAATCATGTCAGTACATCAGATGAAGTTGCAGGCATAATGGGGTATTTGACAAATTAAAGAAATAATTAACAATTAATCAGGAGGAAAGATGATAAAAGTAAATGCACGTTTTTTAACGTTATAAAATTAATAACTTTCACCCACTTGAAGAAGTCAAATTTTAGAAACCATTTATAAAGTGACGGGTATCACTTTTCACAATTACTTCTAGACAAAAAATTAATTTCACTGTTGTATTGATAATCACAATTTCTAAATTAACCACAACTTATAAAAAAAGGTTATCCTATTACAAATACTATTTTTTAAAGACAATAAACAAAAACCAAAATAATAAAAATACTGTACTATTATATAACGAAATTTATAAGACAAATTTTTTTTATTACTGTACTATTAAATACAAAGATTTGTGCCTCGAAATTGGAAAAAGGCCCCAAATGTCACTTTTTTGGGGCAAATGGCCCTGAATGTCACTTTCTGAATAATTGGCCCCAAATGTCATTCCAAAACGGAGTTTCCGGTGAAGTTTTTCTTTTTAATGAAAAACGGAGTTGCGTGTTCCGTTTTGATTTTTTTTTTTCCAAAAAAAAATTTGAAAACACAACTTCAATTCGTGTTTATGGGGGCAAAACGCAATCTCAGGATGAGTTTCTCATATTAACTCATTTTGGATCTGCATTTTGAATATTTTTTTTGCATCCTGAGAAAAACTCGGTTAGAAACTACGTTTTTACGAAAAACTCATTTTGAAACGACGTTTTATATCCATAAACTCAAGACGGGACTGCGTTTTTTATCGAAACAATTCTGAAATTGCGTTTTCAGCAGAAACTCGGTTTGAAACCACATTTTTCAAGAAAAACACGAAACGAAACTGCGTTTTTCTTTTATTTGAAAAAAATAAAAAAAAATTGTTATAGAAAAACTTAACATGAAACTGCGTTTTTTGTCTATTTTTAAAAATTTCGCCCGAAACGCCGTTTTCAAGTGACATTTGGGGCCAAAAATTCAAAAAGTGATATTGAGGGTCATTTGATCCCAAATAGTGACATTTGAGGCTAACACCCCGAAATTTCCGGCTTCTAAATTACATTATTATATTACGCCAAATACTTGCAATTTATCGTAAAACGAATTACTACCCCAACCATGCGTAGCGGGTAAGGCCCTAGTAATGGCTCTAACAACATAATCGGTTTTTTAAATAATGGCTCTAACACCTGCATATATATATCATCTCAAGTGTAGGTTGCAAGAATCTTTTTACTTTCTTAAAGAGAAGCACTGGTAGTGAAGAAGTCCCCTAGTTGTGTGCAAGATATATCGTAGTATTAATACATACATTTTTTGCTAACCTCATAACTAATAACACTTCAGAAAAAGAGCAAGAAGTAATAGCCATCATGCTTCCACATAAAAAGATGACTTTATTTTTATTTCAAAATAGAATAACCTTGAATGCTATCAAGTGCTTAAACATCAGATTTGTTTCAGTCGGCACCCCCGAGCATCACCCGATATTGGAAATAATCAGACTCAGCCATCAACCTACTAACCCAACATGTGGTCCATCACTAACAATATTAATAATGAACCCTGTTTCATTGACATCTACATAGATCAGGTACTCATGCAAATTCACGGTAGTTTCGGGAGGAAGAGCAGCTGTAAATTATTATCTAAAGTTGATAAGATAATACTTTTACAGATTCAATTAGCTATATAGATCTGGTTGCACTACAAGAAAATAAGCCTAAATAGATTAATTTCAACTACTTTCAGTTGAATTTAAGGACTAAATTCAACCGCAAACGATCGTATTTAAAAACGGTTGTAAAGTTTAGGAAGTCAGTTACTTAGCTATATTCACATTTTACAACTTAACATCTATATTTTGTGAGCAAAAATGAATTCAATGAAAATAATTATATATGTAATGTACTCCAGAAACTAAATATGATCAATGAGCTAATTAAGGAATGCTAAAATAATCTATAACCTACAATCTAATACACCATTAATTAATTCTTATCAAGAGGTATTTACCATTGTAGCATCTTCTTGCCGGATCATACGACTACCGAATTCATTACGTTTGCCAGGACTGTTTGGCGTTCCGACCACCGCATCTCCATGTGCCCCCATGCCCACATACTGGTGAATCACCAACACCGAATACGTGGCACCGAAATCAGATGAAGCCAACAAATCTCCGATTGCTCCAAGTTCCGGACACTCACTCCAGTCGGTTAAACCAGCGGTCAATGGAGACGTCATGCCTTGCCCTCTCCCAACTATAAACAGGTCATGAATATTATCTATTGATCTAATTGCTGCCAATGTTTGTTCACCATTACTTACTATTTTTTCGGTATATATGATGGACTCATCGTCCTTACTCTTTTCCCTAAATGCATTTATATGATCATCATCTAGTTGTTTTTCTTTGTCATGATCTGTCAAGACTGTTAGAACTCTAGGGTCATCTTTGTTAAAACATGACTCTGAATTTGGTTCGCTCACGTCATCTCCTGGAATAAATCGCATTACAGTTAGATTAACGCCAGGCTGATCCGACATCTTCCATGCGTATGCTAAACCTTCTCTATCATCAGGTCCACCGAAGAAGAGCATAGCAACATGATGACAAATTTGATGTGCTGATAACATGGCTGAAGAGGTAAATCCCCGATCAACTAAAATCCCGACTGAACATGGAGCATTGGCTAATAAATTTTGGTTAATTATCCGAAAAGCTGGATTCATAACTTCCATTTTTCCATCAACTGCTTGTTGTTTGTGAAATGGAATGATGATGAAAGCTACATGCTTGTCTTCTGCAACTGTGCAAATATCTTCATGCATGGTGGAGTATGGTGAAATTGCTGTGAGTGGCTGTACAGTCACATATTGGACTTCTTGTTCAAAACTTTCGAAAGCATTGATTATGTGATCGCTCTGAGCTTGTGTACGATTAAGAGGCTGACTGCCAGTTTTTCTGTTGTTGTGGACAATTAGGATGGCAGAGGATCGACCAGTGAGCTCCACGAGGTGAAGAACGTAGGCACATATTGGGGATCGTTTGCTTGGATTTGAGGTCTCGAGGAGATTTATGATCGTGGGAACATTTTTTGGAGAATGAATGCATGCTAGTATTTTAAATTCACTATCCTGTTTTATCCTCTGTATGGTTCTTCTTTTGTGTGTTCCATACTTCCTTGCAGGCTTGTAAATTGATGTAACAGTTGGGGTGATGATACTTGTCATAGCCAATGTCACCAGCACCATCATTGCAAATGCTTTTTCATCCAGTACCTAATTGTGTGGCACATCAAAAACACCAAATAAGATATGAGTGATTTTGATCCCTTAAAGAAGAAGTTGAAGACTAAATACCTTATGATCCTTGCCAACATTAAGAACAATCATCTCCACAAGGCCTTTGGAGTTCATGAGTATACCGAGGGTGATCCCTTCATGAAATGGCATCCTATAATATACTGCAACAATAAGAGTTCCAGCTATTTTTCCAGCGCATGCCAAAACAATAACAAAAACTAAGAGCGCCCATGTACCAACCCCATTAATGGTAGAAATCTGCGTCTTAAGGCCACTAATGGCAAAGAAAAGAGGCAACAAAAGCCCCGACACAAAGTCCTCGAGCTTATCTACAAGTGTAGCACCTAGTGGCCCGTTGGGGATCACTAATCCGAAAATGAATGCTCCAAAAACAGAATGTGTTCCAATTGTATCCGTGATAAAGCCACATATCATTACTCCTGTGAGAATGACACATATATAAAATTCACTAACGTTTTCGCCTTCGGGTGTTCTATCAATTATCCATTCAATCATCGGACGAACTACCAATATGCAGAAGACCACGAATGCAGCGCCAGAAAAAATCACCAAAAAACAAGTAAATGTCATGCTTCGGGTCTCAGCCAATGCAATGGCGAATGCAAGCAAAATCCATGCACACATATCATTAACAAGAGCCGATGACATAGCAATTCTTCCCATCTCCGTGTTGAGTAGTTTGAGCTCAGCCAGTATCCGAGCCAGCACGGGGAAGGCAGTGACGGAGAGGGCTGCCCCAAGAAATAGTATGAAGGTGCCTTGTCTTACCACTTGCGTTTTCTGAAGTAAAAAATAGGAGAATGAAATGCCTGTCAAGAAAGGCAAAAACATACCCGCAACCGCAATAGCTAGAGCTTTTTTACCCGTTCGACGGATCACACTAAGATCCATTTCCACTCCAACCAGGAAAAGAAAGTAGAGAAGACCTACATTTGCCATTGTCTCAAGAATCATTACACTTCTTAGAGGAAATATTGCATCCGCCAGTTTCTTATTTCGCCCCATCACCGACGGTCCCAATATTATTCCAGCCTACAAAAATATTTGTGATCAAATTGCGAAAATTAATAGTTAATATATCAATATTTTCAAGAATACGAAGAATATATATGTACTTACGAGGATTTCCGAGATAACACGAGGCTGGCGAAAGGGTTTTAAGACGAAAACAAGAATACGAGTGAGTAAAACAATCAATGTTAATTGCAATATAAAAAGCGGTAGAGAATAATCCAATGGATTATCGCCCTGCCAAATCCCAAGTGTTGTTATCATTGTTGGGGAATAACAAACAATGGCATCCGTACTATTCTTTCCATACACCATTTTAATTCACCGAATTGATGATAAGAACTCCTTAATCCAGGTTTTTTAATCAAACCAAACAGACGGGGTTTGATTCCTCCTTCTCCTCCCTTTTCTTCAATTCCAATACATTGTTACAGAACTCACATAATTGTATGATAATTAAGTCATGAGAGACAATCCAGAAAGAGTTTAGGTCTGGTTTACTAAAATTGTCCATGTAATTTCATTTCCTTCAATTTTGATTGATGAGAGGCAGTGAGTGCAAGAATTTAGCTAAATCGATTAATGGTCTACTTTGTTTACACGAAGCTAGATATTCTATGGTCAAAAATTTATCAAAAGGCTCTATTCTGCATCTACCAATATACAGATGAATGATGACATGCATATTTAGTAAACAACATAATACATAGTATCTCCTATTCCTGATGGTCGACTTTTTTACATCAACAATTGGCAGTTGGCACCTACGTAGAATCATAGCTAGATGGTTAATTGGGTGAAATGTGTATATTCCTGCGTGAAAAATGCTAAGAGCATCTCTAAATCGGGTTGGATTGGAGTCACATCTCAATCCAACCCAACCCTACCCATTATATGCCATGTTGGGTTGATTTGGGTCGCTTTCATCAGTTTAAATAATTTTATAAAAAAAGAATTCAATATCATATGACATCGCTCATTTGGAAAATCTAAGTAAAACTAAAATTTTTTATAGCTACGATTCAGTGCTCATAATTTGTTTTGACTAACATGATAAATTTAAGAGTAAAAAACAGTTAGTATACCTGAACTTTACAAAATCTGCACTTTTTGTACCTATACTTCAATATCTAGTCGTTTGTGTACATACACTTTCAATTTCATTGCATAAAGCATACTTTCATTAATTGACGTTAACTCCGTGGTGGCATTTTCGTAATTGATCAAGTTTTGCGTGGTCAGATTGGCAAGAACATAGATGCAACGGCTCTTTCTCATTTTCATGTTAATAAAAGAGTAAGTTCATACTCTCAGTTGGGTCATAACCGGGTTAAACCCCCCAGATTCATAAACCTAATAATTTTGCTAACTCTCATGCTTTGTAATTGATGGATGAATATTGTTTATGTCGTATGGTGGTGGTAGAGAGGACTGCTTGGACTGAGAACAATGTCGGAAGGAGGTTTGTTGGCTGTGTGAATGAGCGTAGGGGTTGTAAGTACTTCCGATGTATGGATTCTCCGGTTTGCGAGCGTGGCCCTGTGGTTAGACAAGGATTACTTAAAAGAATACAGAGGAACGAATAGGAATTGGAAAAATTGATGGTGTTGCAAGAGAAAGAGAAGAAGAACAGTTGTGACAAATGTAGTCCTAGTCCATATTTTTATCTGAAATTTGTCGTTATAATTGGTATTGTTGTTGTTTTCTTTGGTCTCAGTTGAACAAAAGTGTAGTGTAGGTGTGTTCTTGCTATTGTTCACAGTAGTATGTAATGTAGGTGTTAGTCCCTAACAATGCAACAAAAATTACAGAAGGGGGGTTGAATGAAATTCTTGAAACTTTTTCTCAATAAAAAATGTTCTATCTAAATAATATATAAGTGTTTGATTTTCAAGGTGCGGAATAAGAAGTTAATAGAATCAAAACACAAGTAATTAAAAACACAGGTTTTTAAAAATATTCTGGTGGATTTGAATGTATCCACCAGAGATATATATATTATATCGAGAGAACTCTGTGTAGCAATAAAAGCTCACAGCTGCTTACAAATATGAACAACTAAGTTTACAGAGAAATGCTAAGGATGCAGCTTACAATTGTTTCTCTGAGAAAATGTTCTTGGTCTTGTTGTTGTTCTACTTGCTACTTCTTGATTTATATATCACCAAGATTACAAAGTAATAAGACAAGATAATAAAACAAAACTTATCAAGTCTAATACTCTGCTGCTTCATTACTCTATTTCAGCATCTTTGAATATCTTCATAATATCATGGAAATGACAATGCTTCTTTGTTCTCAAAAACCCAGTTGAATAGGCTTCCACATTCCTTTTGCATACACTCGACGCATGTGACTGTGTTGTCACTGTCAACGGATATTTGAATTGATTATCCGTTGAGTACATGATCATCCGTCGAGTTATCTTGTTGATCATCCGTCGAATAGCTTTGTTGATCATCCGTCGAGTAGCTATTTGGCACTTGACTTTATTTCATTTATGCAGAATTACAAGACATCATTTATGTACATTTAATTAACCTATTCTGCATATCTAATTAAAGTCAACATGACTTATATGCTACTACAGAATCTATACAAAGATGTATGCAGAAATGTGCTACAGACTTATTATTACATAAGCTACTCACTCGATGGATCGGGACTATATTGAGTCATCCGTTGGGACTATATTTGCTTATCCGTCGAGTGCTACAGTTTTCACTAAGTTAAATCTACTAAGGTGTTTTGTTAATGAAATCATCAAGTTCACAACATATCCACAACAATCTGCCCCAATTTATGTCTACCGGAATTGTAGGCATAAATTAAGAGAAACTTGATGATAATAAAACACCCTAAAAATACAACTTTAAAAAGAAAGTAGATAAAACTGTAAAGTTCTTCAAATAACAAAATGTACAAAGATTGGCTCACAGTCATTTTCAAGGTGCTCCTCTAGCCTGAGCAAATTAATTTATTTCCTTGAAGATCTGGATCTCTTTCCAAGCTTTCTGTTATTTTCTTCTATCTGATTTTGAAGCTATCTGTGGAATTCGAGTTCATCAGATTCTGAGAGATTTAGCTTTCCTTGCATTTCCAAAAGAGTCTCATTGCTAGAGATGCTCAATTGGTCTTCTAATCTGAAAAATCTTCTAACTCCTTTGTCATCCATGAACTCCATCAGCCAGTAGGGCCTTAGATGCACTTGTTAGTGTATACTGAAAATATTTATTTGAAGTATGTACATTTATTTCTGGCCAGTTTATTTGAGAATAATTTGAATATTTACATGTTGTCTATTATTATATATTGTGAACAATCTAGTATCAAATGGGATACAGAATATTAGATTGTTAAATACGGTTATATAATATAATAAGGTTCACAGCACAAGTGGTGTTGGACAATCCACTGGTATGGCTGTAGTATTATTTAGATTAGTTTATATTGACTAATAAATAATACTAGTATACTTTGTGTATATTGAACATGATCAAATTTAGAATTGTTCCCTTAATACTGATTAAGAAGGAGAACTAAGATTCTATGTTATTATTAATGCTTAGGTTCTTAATCCGGAAATAGTAATTGACACGTGTATATTATTTACATGCTTTGATTTATATATGAAATAATTCTTTTGAATTATATCAATATATTTTGGGTGATGGAATTATATACATGGTGGATATTATTTATTGAAGGAATCCATGTCCTGATAATATTCGGGTTAATGATGTCCCCTTGAAAGCTCAAAAAGATTTAATTATGTGAAACCCTGCAGGTGGAATTTATTCTGGCATAATTAAATAAAGGTTGAGTGGATGATCAAGGATAAAAGATATTAATTAAATAAATTATCAGTAATTTATTTAATTAATGGACATATGATATTTTAAACATGGGGAATTTAATAAGCAAATAATATTGGAACCGAATTAATTAAATTACGGTATTAGGAAAGGTAGTGCAAATATTAATTCTTTAGTGGATTGAATTAATATTTAATTACATTGGGCTAGGCTCAAGATGTAATTAGAAGGCCCAACCTAATTATCCATGGTCCCTATTGTAGCCTATATATATTCTTATACTCTTCTTGCTTGGGAGTGTGTGAAAACATATTGTAGCCACCAAGGAGCAAGAAGAGAGGATAACTTGAGAAGACGGAGGCCACACTTCGCTCAAGGGAATTTGGGAATACAATAGAAGAGCGTGGAATCAACCATTAACAAGATAATCCTCTTTTCGTAATCTTTATCGTAAAACGTAGTAACACCCTAAGTCCGTGGTTCCCAACAATTGGTATCAAGAGCCTGGTAATGGGTTCTACATTTTATGATATAATGTCCACGTCGTAATTATATATGCGTGTATATAGTGTTTTGCTTGTATTGGTTTTGATGCAGGTTGTTAATCCACTATTATGGCCATGTATATTTTAATTATGTGTTTGGATCCCACGTGGTTTAATCGTGGTTAATTTTTGTTTTGGTTTCCACGTGGTTTAATCGTGGTTGTAATTTACACGAGGGTTGATCGTGTTAGAATAGATTTTACAAAATTAGTTTTGTATTAGATCTATTTTCTGTGAGTTTTGTTTTGATTTTGTTCAATCCAAACATCAACAGCAGCCCCTTGTAATCGCACAGCGGAACAAAAAACTACCGGAATTGATTTCCGATCGCACATAACTATTACAAAATACCCGGAACAATTACTCTGCTGGGGCCGCTGCGGCAGCTGGAACCTTCTAGTTTGAACCAAACATATCTTTGGCACTTGAGATTAGGTCATATTAACTTGAGGAGGATTCAAAGACTGGTAGTAGACGGGCCTTTAAGCTCATTGGCAGTGGAGCCATTTCCAGTTTGTGAATCCTGCTTGGAAGGTAAAATGACTAATAGGCCTTTCAAGGCAAAAGGGAATAGAGCCAAACAACTGTTAGAATTGGTTCACTCTGATTTATGTGGACCCATGAATATCCAAGCAAGAGGTGGTTATGAATATTTCGTCACTTTCATTGATGATTATTCTAGATATGGGTACGTTTATTTGTTGCACCGTAAGTCTGAGTGCTTTGATAAGTTCAAAGAGTACAAAGCTAAAACAGAGAAGCGACTTAATAAAAGTATCAAGTCACTACGATCAGATCGTGGTGGCGAATACTTGCTTGGAGAATTTAGGGAATATTTATCAGAAAATGGGATAGAATCCCAGTTAACTGCACAAGGCACACCCCAGCAGAACGGTGTAGCAGAGAGAAGGAACCGAACTCTTTTAGAGAGTGTTAGATCGATGATGAGTTATTCAGATTTACCCAAGTCATTTTGGGGACATGCCTTAGAGACATCAGCTTATCTTCTGAACTTAGTACCTTCTAAGTCGGTTCCTAAAACCCCCTTAGAATTGTGGACCGGGGATAAACCGAGTCTAAGACATATTCGAATATGGGGTTGTCCAGCACATGTGCTGAACAAGAACGCGACTAAGTTAGAATCTCGTACAGAAGTAAGGTTGTTTGTAGGCTACCCCATGGGAACGAAAGGATATTTATTTTATAGTCCGAAGAATCGGGATGTCATTGTTAGCACCAATGCAAGATTCTTGGAGGAGGACTATATAATGAATCACAAACCCATGAGTAGTGTCGTTTTAGAGGAACTAGTGGGAGGGACAAATAATACCCATGAAGCTGTAGTACAAGTAGAACAACCACAACATAATGTACAACCTGTCACTAATACCGCACCAGTGCCTCATCGTAGTGGGAGGGTTGTTCAACAGCCTGATAGATTCATGTTTTTGGGAGAGTCTTCAGACTTGGTCCCTGGTGAACATGATGATGATCCCCGTACATACGAAGAGGCAGTATAAGACAAAGATGCAGATCTTTGGCAAAAGGTGATGGAATCTGAGATAGAATCAATGTATTCTAATCAGGTCTGGGAGCTCGTGGAACCACCCAAAGGTATAAAACCTATTGGATGTAAGTGGATCTACAAGAAAAAGAGGGGATTAGATAAAAAGGTGAAAGCCTGAAAAGCAAGACTTGTTGCGAAAGGGTATACCCAGAAAGAAGGTATCGATTATGAGGAAACCTTTTCACCGGTAGTCATGCTTAAGTCAATCCGTATTCTTTTATCTATAGCAGCTCATCTCGATTATGAGATTTGGCAAATGGATGTCAAGACAGCTTTTCTTAATGGAAGTCTTGAAGAAACCATCTATATGCAGCAACCAAAAGGATTCATTAAGGAAGGCCAAGAGCATCTGGTATGTAAGCTTAAGAGGTCTATTTATGGACTTAAACAAGCTTCTAGAGACTGGAATATTCGTTTTGATCACGCAGTCCAGTCATATGGATTTGATCAAAGTCCAAGCGAATCGTGCGTGTATAAGAGAAGTGAAGGTAATGCAGTGGTTTTTCTAGTACTATATGTAGATGATATTTTAATCATTGGAAACAATGTTGAGATGTTGTCATCAGTAAAGGCATGGTTGTTTAAATAATTTGACATGAAGGACTTATGTGAAGCGACATACATCCTTGGGATCAAAGTTATAAGGGATCGCAAGAAAAGGATGTTGGCTTTATCTCAAGAGCCTTACATTGATGAAGTATTAGCTCGTTTTAACATGCAGAACTCCAAGAAAGGTTTTTTACCTTTTAAGCATGGAGTTGCTCTATCTAAGAAGCAGTGTCCTTCGACACCTAAGGATATAGAGAGCATGAAAGCAGTTCCTTATGCTTCAACATGTGGAAGCTTAAAGTATGCTATGTTATGTACGAGGCCTGACATCTGCTTTGCTGTAGGCATGGTTAGTAGATATCAGTCGAACCCAGGTCAGGAACATTGGAGTGCAGTAAAAACTATACTCAAGTACCTGAGAAGGACTAAGGAGTATATGTTAATTTACAAGGCCTCAGATCTATTTCCTTTGGGATATACTGATTCAGATTTCCAATCAGATAGGGATAAGAGGAAATCAACTTCGGGATATGTTTTTACTTTGGGAGGTGGAGCCGTTATATGGAGGAGTGTAAAGCAGAAATGCATTGCAGACTCCACCATGGAGGCCGAGTACGTGGCGGCCTCTGAGGCTGCCAAGGAGGCTGTATGGTTCAGGAACTTCCTTTTGGACTTAGATGTGGTACCTAATTTGCCTAGGAGCTTGACGGTGTATTGTGATAACACTGGTGCTGTGGCAAATTCAAAGGAACCGCGAGACCACAAAGCAGCTAAACATATTGAACGTAAGTATCATCTCATACGAGGAATCATAAAGCGAGGGGATATAGTTGTGGCTCACATATCATCAGAAGACAACCGAGCAGATCCTTTCACAAAGAGCTTGCCAACCAAGGTTTTTGACAAGCATGTGGAAGCGATAGGAGTCAGATGGATGGACATATAGATTTTTATGTAATAGTGGATTAAATAAACACTGATGTACACATAGAATATTTTGAGTATAAGTGGGAGATTGTTAGTGTATATTGAAAATATTTATTTGAAGTATGTACATTTATTTCTGGCCAGTTTATTTGAGAATCATTTGAATGTTTACATGTTGTCTAATATTATATATTGTGAACAATCTAGTATCAAATGGGATACAGAATATTATATTGTTAAATACGGTTATATAATATAATAAGGTTCACAGCACAGGTGGTGTTGGACAATCCACTGGTATGACTATAGTATTATTTAGATTAGTTTATATTGACTAATAAATAATAATAGTATACTTTGTGTATATTGAACAAAGATCAAATTTAGAATTGTTCCCTTAATACTGATTACGAAAGAGAACTAAGATTCTATGTTATTATTAATGCTTAGGTTCTTAATCCGGAAATAGTAATTGACACGTGTATATTATTTACATGCTTTGATTATATATGAAATAATTCTTTTGAATTATATCATTATATTTTGGGTGATGGAATTATATACATGGTGGATATTATTTATTGAAGGAATCCATGTCCTGATAATATTCGGGTTAATTATGTCCCCTTGAAAGCTCAAAAAGATTTAATTATGTGAAACCTTGCAGGTGGAATTTATTCTGGCATAATTAAATAAAGGTTGAGTGGATGATCAAGGATAAAAGATATTAATTAAATAAATTATCAGTAATTTATTTAATTAATGGACATATGATATTTTAAACATGGGGAATTTAATAAGCAAATAATATTGGAACCGAATTAATTTAATTACGGTATTAGGAAAGGTTGTGTAAATATTAATTCTTTAGTGGATTGAATTAATATTTAATTACATTGGGCTAGGCTCAAGATGTAATTAGAAGGTCCAACCTAATTATCCATGGTCCCTATTGTAGTCTATATATATTCTTATTCTCTTCTTGCTTGGGAGTGTGTGAAAACATATTGTAGCCACCAAGGAGCAAAAAGAGAGATAACTTGAGAAGACGGAGGCCACACTTCGCTCAAGGGAATTTGGGAATACAATAGAAGAGCGTGGAATCAACCATTAACAAAGTAATCCTCTTTTCGTAATCTTTATCGTAAAACGTAGTAACACCCTAAGTCCGTGGTTCCCAACAGCACTCTACTTCCTGTGTAAGGAATAGTAAGAGTCTTTGGGAGTGCATCTTTGGCTCTAATACTCCTCAGTTCTTCAATCTTCTTAAGAACAACTCTTCTTGTTGTAACATTGAATCCAAAGTTCTTCTTGAATGATGAATAAACCTTAATCAACACATATTGGCTTTCTTGAAGGATCCTGTGAAGTGGCCACTGTATCTCTTTTCCTCCCTTGTACTTGAACACTAACCTTTCAGGTAGATTCCTGTAATCATCAATCCCTCTAATTTCTTTCAGTTCATCTAGATAGAGGTTAAGATCTGAGAATTCCTTGATGTCACAGATGTACATGTAATCTCCTTTGTTGACTTTGGATTGAGCTTTGGTTAGAGATTTGGGTTTGAGAGGTGACAACTTCACTTTCTTGACTGCCCTTGACTTTATTATCTTTGGCTTGGCAATGATTGGCAAATGGAAATCAGGAATTGGTAGACTTTCCCAGTCCATTGGTTCATCCTTGGGAACAATAGGTTCACCATGAATGTTCCTGTAAGGATCCACCACCTTAATGTCTTCAAATACCACTTAGGGTTTTGATGCTTGAGTTGTAGTTGGAGTGGATTACTTGGGAAATTGATCCTCCAATTCCTTACCAACAAAGTCTAATTTTCTTTTGGTTCTTTTAGCCAATTCCTTGTATCTGTGAGACTTCTTCTGTTATGGTTCACTTTGCTTCTTTAGATCTTGAGATTCAGTGATTTCAGATGGCTTGGAAGAAATTTGTTGAGTGGTTTTCACAGCTTGCAATTTGGCTAAGATAGCAGCTTGCTCTTTCCTTTGTTTAACCTTTTTAGCATCTTGAGCAGCCTGCTTCTTTTCTTGCTTCAATCTTGCCTTTTCTTCTCTCTTTGCTTTAGCAAATTGAGGGTGTCCAGCCACCACACAAATTTCTTTACCATTCCTGAAAACTTTATCAATTCTCCTTTTCAAAGCTCAATCAGCTGGATCCTTGTAGAAGGTAATGGATCTTGACAACAGTTTCTTCTCATCTGGCTTATGTGTCTCATATACTGTTTCCAAGGGGTTCTTTAGTGATAATTTTGGATAGTTCACCCTTGGCTTCAAAAGTACTTCATCCTTTGGAGATTTGATGCATGATGGCTGTCCTCTTTCCAGATAGTTCATGCTTATTTCATTCACAGAGATTTGCCTGACTTGAGAGTGATGAATGACTGACTTTTCTGGCTTCTTTGCTAGCCCAAAATTTATTTGAATGTCCTCATCAATTTTCTCCCAGTTGATTGGAATCAACTGCTCCTTTTCAGCTGCTCTTATATGTTGGGTTCCGAAGGCATAAAACGCAGCGGATAAACGTAAATAAAACAAAAATTCGAAACCCAAAAACAGGATCCATGTATAATTATGGGCAGATTATGGAGATAACGAATCATACCTTTCAAGAGATTAACTTTTACGAACTCAACGGAGATCCTAGCTATCACGCTTTGTGTCTACCTCTCGGAGAAACACCTCTATGGTATCCACACGAGCACCTTCAAGAACGTCTCACGAACTTGACTACGGAATGGATGTACTAGCCTCCTTCTTGACGATCTGAATTGCCTCTGCCTCTCTTTGCTGCTAGGGTTTTCTTAAAAAACGTTCAAGCCTCTTTAACCTCTCATTATCTATTTATAATGACTGATTAAAAAGGCCCATAATAGCAAAGCCCAACCCTAGTAGGTATTGGATTAAATAATAAAAACGAATTTCTATTATTTAATTAATAACTAAGTCATACTTAATTATTATGGGCAAAAACATTCCTTTTAATTCGAATTTATATTATCTCAATTAAGTCTTACTTAATTATAATAAAATTCAAATAATCATCAATTAATTTAAATCCATAATTTAAATTAACTATTCCATTAAGTGCTCTATTTGTGCGACCCTATAGGCTATTATTTAATTGGCAATAATTTTATTCTCTAATAAAATTATAAACAATGAGCGGTATCTAGTAATACATCATTGTTACCCAATTAAACAATAATTAAATCGTGATTAGATAAAACCTTTCGTGATTAATGTTTTTTCGTGTAATATAATCCCTTTAACCATACATATTATAGATTAAACTCGAGGCATGTATTTAGTCATCCTCTTCAACATTTAATCTGGGTTTACTTGATGCATGAGTAGATTATTGAAACAAATCATTATTTGAGCATGGCCATGCTTTTATAATCTCACTCAATCAAGAGGCCAATAATATCTCTCCTAATTATAGGAGGGTTAAATCCTTTATCTATCATTCATATTTCTCATACGACTCATGATATACCCGATGTCCACTTTTATCATCACCCGATCAAAAGTAACTTTTAATGTAGTCAAAGTATATTAATCCTCGTATAGAAATATAATGATTTCAAGTCAAAGGATCGTTACACCATTATCACTGTGAGTCTTTCTTATGACTTTATTAAACATGAAGAATCTCACTGTGGGTCTGTCCAGTACCATGTACTCTCACATGTACCTATGTATTGACTTCAGTATCCCCATACTTATAACCAATGAGATGTGGTTATCTTGTCAAACAACATACTAGTCTATCTATGTATTATTATTGTCCTATATAATAATACTCGACTAGGGACCTTTAAGAATATGATATATTATATAATCTCAAGTTCAAGTCATGTACTTAAACTATACAATTTGTATCATGATTCTAAGGACATTTATTATGCTAACAAAATATCGCAGTAATTAAGGTCATAATAAATACATTTATTGAATGATCAACTGACATAAAGATAAAAGAATAATGTATTGCCTCTAGGGCACCTACACTAACAATCTCCCACTTGCACTAGAGCCAATCACCCATATATCTAATACCCATGGAACTAGTGTGACCATCGTGCTTCTGCTGCGACAAGCCTTTGGTCAGTGGGTCTGCAATGTTATCATTTGTGTGCACTTTACATATGTGTATATCACCCCTTTCATTAATCTCTCGAATAAGGTGAAATCTCCTGAGTATATGTTTAGCCCGGGAGTGTGATCTAGGTTCTTTAGCCTGTGCAATGGCTCCATTATTATCGCAGTATAGATCAATGGGATCTGCGATCGATGGAACCACTCCCAAAACAGAAATGAACTTTCGAATCCAAACGGCCTCCTTAGCTGCTTCACAAGCTGCAATGTACTCAGCCTCCATTGTAGAATCAGCTACTGTTTCTTGCTTTGAACTCTTCCAGCTTACAGCACCTCCGTTTAGACAAAACACAAAACCAGACTGTGATACAGTATCATCTCTGTCTGTTTGGAAACTTGCATCGGTGTAACCTTTTACAACGAGTTTCTCTTCTCCTCCATACACCAAGAATGAATCTTTAGTTCTTTTCAGGTACTTAAGAATATTCTTAACTGCCGTCCAGTGACCTTCACCCGGATTAGACTGGTATCTGCTCGTCATGCTCAAAGCATACGAGACATCTGGGCGAGTACATACCATTGCATACATGATAGATCCAATTGCTGAAGCATATGGAACTTTATTCATGTGGTCCTTCTCATCCAATGATTTCGGACATTGGTCCTTAGAGATCGTTATCCCTTGAGACACAGGGACATATCCCCTTTTTGCATTTTGCATTCCAAAACGATGCAAAACCTTATCAATGTATGTGCTCTGACTTAGACCGATCATCCTTCTAGATCTTTCTCTATAGATCCTCATTCCTAGAATGTAGGATGCCTCTCCTAAGTCTTTAATGGAGAAATTGCTCCCTAACCACGTCTTAACAGCCTTTAGAGAAGGTATGTCATTCCCCATTAGTAGTATATCATCAACATATAGTACTATGAATGCCACATAGCTCCCATTAACCTTCTTGTAAACACACGGTTCATCTTCGTTTTGAACAAAGCCATACTCTATGACTATTTCATCAAAACGGATATTCCATCTCCTAGAGGATTGCTTCAATCCATAAATGGATCGACGCAATTTACATACCTTGCCAGCATTCCTTGGATCGACAAAACCCTCAGGTTGTGTCATGTACACATCCTCTTCAAGGCTTCCATTAAGGAAGGCTGTTTTGACATCCATTTGCCAGATTTCATAATCATGGAATGCTGCAATGGCAAGTAAAATCCTTATAGACTTGACCATAGCCACTGGTGAGAAAGTTTCATCATAGTCAATACCATGAATTTGTTTGAAACCTTTTGCAACCAGCCTAGCTTTATAGGTCTGAACATTTCCATCCATGCCCTTTTTCTTCTTAAAAACCCATTTGCACCCTATGGGTTTTACCCCTTCAGGTGGATCAACCAAAGTCCATACTTGGTTTTCGTACATGGAATCTATCTCGGATTTCATGGCTTCAAGCCATCTCTTAGAGTCTGGACTGTTCATAGCATCTTGGTATGTGAGAGGCTCATCTTCATCTATGAGCATCAAATCACCACACTGAGTCATGAGAAATCCATATCTCTCTGGCTCATGGCGAAATCTACCAGATCTACGAACAACCTGTGTTTGTTGAGCATTATCATTATTCTGCTCTTGTTCCACTTCAGGTTCAATGCTATTTTGCGGTTCTCGATCTTCATCGAGATCTATAGTTCTCCCACTGTTTCTTTTGGAAACAAAATCTCTTTCCATGAAGACAGCATCTCGAGCAATAAACACTTTCTGCTCAGAAGGACTATAAAAATAATACGCCTTTGTTTCATTAGGGTATCCTACAAAAATGCACTCTTCGGATTTAGGTCCAAGCTTGTCAGATTCTTGACGTTTCACAAATGCCTTACATCCCCAAACTTTCATAAAGTTCATGCCTGACCGTTTCTCTTTCCATATCTCATATGGAGTCTTTTGAACCTTCTTAGTAGGAACACGGTTAAGTGTGAAAGCCGCTGTTTCTAGAGCGTAACCCCAGAAACTAATTGGAAGATCTGCATGACTCATCATCGATCGCACCATGTCCAACAAGGTGCGATTTCTCCTCTCTGAAACTCCATTCCATTGAGGTGTTCCTGGCGGAGTGAGTTGCGATACAATACCACACTCTTTCAAATACTCTCTAAATTCGGTGCTTAAGTATTCACCCCCACGATCGGATCGTAAGATCTTAATACTTGCATCTCCGCCAATTTGCTTCTCTACTTCAACCTTGTATTCTTTAAATTTTTCAAAAGAATCGGATTTGTTCTTCATAAGATATACATATCCATATCTACTGAAATCATCAGTAAATGTTATGAAGTAGTAGTAGCCTCCTCTAGCCATTACACGCATTGGGCCACATACATCACTATGTATTAGCTCCAGACGTTTAGTGGCCCTTTGACCCTTACCAGTGAAAGGGGCTTTAGTCATCTTACCAAGCAAACAAGATTCGCATTCTTGGTATGATTCAAAATCAAACTTATCCAAGTATCCATCCTTATGTAATTTGGATATGCGTTTCTCATTTATGTGGCCTAGACGACAATGCCAGAGGTATGTTTGATTTGAGTCATTTATTTTAAGTCGTTTGTTTTCTATATTACAGACAGGGTTATCTAAATCAAGAACATATAAACCATTAAATAAACGCGCAACACCATAGGTTAAATCATTCAAAGCAAAAGAGCAACTGTTGTTCTTTATTGTAAACGAAAAACCTTTCTTGTCCAAACAAGAAACATAAATAATGTTTCTGCGAATCGCAGGCACGTAAAAACAGTCTTCTAGTTCTAAAACAAGCCCAGAGGGCATAGATAAATAATAAGTCCCTACAGCTAAAGCAGCAACTTTTGCTCCATTGCCTACTCTTAGGTCCACTTCTCCCTTAGCCAGAGTTCTACTTCTCTGCAGGCCCTGCACATTTATACAAATGTGAGAAGCACATCCAGTATCAAATACCCAGGATGTAGAAATAGACAAATTGACTTCTATAACATAAATACCTGATCCAGAAATCTGAACTGCTTTCTTTTTCTTCAGATCCTCCAAGTAAATTGGACAGTTTCTCTTCCAGTGACCATCTTTCTTACAGTAGTGACATTCACCCTTGGCCACACCACCTTTAGGCTTTAAAGCCTGTTTGGGACCTGACTTTGGCTTGGTTGTAGAATCAGATCCAATCTTCTTCTTACCCTTCCATTTTCCCTTCCCTTTGGCCTTACCTTTATTTCCCACCATCAGTATGGGAGCAGGTTCAGCTGTCTTCATGTTGGTCTCATATGTTCTCAACATATGCAACAATTCAGTAGGTGTTTTGTCAAATTCATTCATATTGTAGTTCACAACAAACTGAGTGAATTTGTTGTTCAAAGAATTCATGATTAGGTCAATACCAGTTTCCGGACCAATCGGGAAACCCAAAGTTTCAAGGTACTCAATGTAACCAATCATCTTCAGAACATGTGGGCCAACTGGTTCACTCGCCCCTTGTTTGCAATTAAAAAGTGACTTACTCGTGTTGAACCTTTCTTGACGAGTTTGGCTTGCAAACATGCTTTGCAAGTGCTCATTGATAGTATATGCATCCATATGCACATGTTGTCTTTGAAGCTCAGCACTCATAGTTGCCAACATAAGACATGCAACATCATTTGCATCATTCTCATCCTTTGTGCGTGCTGCTCGTTCATCAGCAGTAGCACCCTCAGGAAGGGGGCCTGGAGGAGGAATATCAATGACATGAAGCTTGCGCTCCTGCCTGAGGACAATCCTCAAATTCCTCTGCCAGTCTAGGAAGTTGTTTCCTCCTGTCAGCTTGTCCTTCTCAAGGACTGAACGTACGGATAGTGTGTTTGTGTTGTTTGCCATTACTCAGTATCTACAATAATAAAAGCGCAAAATAAACATTAGATTGTCTGAGTTAAAATTTTATGTTCATATGATTATGATATATTCGTAATATATCTCCCACTATTTTTTTATCAAATTAATAGCCCTAACTATTAATTCGGAAAGTATATCCCATAAATCTTTCTAGTGAGCCAAGATCCATATTTCGTCATGTTCTAAGTCAACCACTGGTATCCTTAAAACATGATTATTTAGGTAGACAACAGTTGTCAATTATATCATATATAATTCTTGGATAATTTGGTGAACAACAATTGATCTTATCTATCTAATAGATTTTTAACCAAACTCTATGCTTCTAAGTTCATAATAGTTGAATATAACCGTTTATATTCACCTTATTATGATGACTCAGTTAAGTTAGACCCAATGATACAACGTCCGAATATAACCGTTTATATTCGTCGCATTTCACCATGATAGATAGGAGTCCCCTGCCACTGACAGCCCTTCCCCTTATCGATCTAGGATTTAATGAGTGTTCATTCATTGGAAAGCATCTGATTAAAACTTAATATTTTTACTTAGGGATTTTAATTTAGAACGATCATGATCCCATCATAAAGAGATTCCCAATTTTTCCTTGAATAAAATACTTCAAATCAATACTCGTCAATGGTTTGATTTCCAGGTAGTGGAGGAGTCACATCGGTCTCGCTTAAAACCCACAGCCTTACAAGTTCTATGAACCCGTTGTTGACAAAATCGCCCCATGTCAGAAATAAAGAAAATTCGTATTTTATTCCGTGTTTCATAAACACGAGAATCTCATGATCGTTTGTTAATTTTAAATCTTGAGTCGTTACAGATTTTATCTTGTTTAAAGGCATGGCATGGGTGATGTATCTAATACATACATACATCATTAATCTAATTAAAACATGCATTTTTCTACTCTACACATACTATTTATACATCATATGAAAAGTACGTAAAGTAAACGTGCAATAGTTATGGCCCAATCCTATGTGATCTTTTCAGGCTAATGAAAAGATCAAGGTCAATCTATGGTGTAAAAATAACTATTACATATGTCTTCTCTATTGCTTCCATTGTCTCCTTGGCCTCCATAGGATGCCTCCTCTTTCCCTTGTCCTTCTAGGATGTTACATTAAGAATTATACTAATGAACTTACAAAAGAACTCGAGTTACATTCGAGATAAAACAACTACAAATAGAAAACGACATGCAAGTCGTATTTATTACAAACCAAAAGAATAAACCATTACAACTAAGGTCTTAAGGCCATAACTATGCACCATGCTCAGTAACCATTAAAGAACATGATAGATCATATAAAGATGACATACTATTTATCACTTATCATGATCCAATCAAGAATAATAAATAAGTAAAGCATATGTCATAAGCACAAATTAAAAACGAAACCCTAACCACGCGGTTCCAGAATACTAGAAATCATGTATCGGAATACTATTCCAGTATCAGAATCAAGTATCAGAATACTAGAAAAACATGTATCGGAATACTATTCCAGAAGCATGTATCAGTATACACACGATCCATATCCCAGTTACCAAAAACGTGTATCAGTATACATATTTTAAGAGATCGCATACATATGAGTTATGGCAGATCTTAAACATACTAGTATCATCATATAGATCATTAACAGATTCATCATATCATTCATATAACATAACTGTTATCATGGCAGACTCATATAACATAACTGTTATCATGGCAGACTCATCACACATGCATACTTGTAAAAATACAGTAAACACGTAACCAAATCAGCCCCTTATACACGTAGCTCTGATGCCATTGTTGGGTTCCGAAGGCATAAAACGCAGCGGATAAACGTAAATAAAACAAAAATTCGAAACCCAAAAACAGGATCCATGTATAATTATGGGCAGATTATGGAGATAACGAATCATACCTTTCAAGAGATTAACTTTTACGAACTCAACGGAGATCCTAGCTATCACGCTTTGTGTCTACCTCTCGGAGAAACACCTCTATGGTATCCACACGAGCACCTTCAAGAACGTCTCACGAACTTGACTACGGAATGGATGTACTAGCCTCCTTCTTGACGATCTGAATTGCCTCTGCCTCTCTTTGCTGCTAGGGTTTTCTTAAAAAACGTTCAAGCCTCTTTAACCTCTCATTATCTATTTATAATGACTGATTAAAAAGGCCCATAATAGCAAAGCCCAACCCTAGTAGGTATTGGATTAAATAATAAAAACGAATTTCTATTATTTAATTAATAACTAAGTCATACTTAATTATTATGGGCAAAAACATTCCTTTTAATTCGAATTTATATTATCTCAATTAAGTCTTACTTAATTATAATAAAATTCAAATAATCATCAATTAATTTAAATCCATAATTTAAATTAACTATTCCATTAAGTGCTCTATTTGTGCGACCCTATAGGCTATTATTTAATTGGCAATAATTTTATTCTCTAATAAAATTATAAACAATGAGCGGTATCTAGTAATACATCATTGTTACCCAATTAAACAATAATTAAATCGTGATTAGATAAAACCTTTCGTGATTAATGTTTTTTCGTGTAATATAATCCCTTTAACCATACATATTATAGATTAAACTCGAGGCATGTATTTAGTCATCCTCTTCAACATTTAATCTGGGTTTACTTGATGCATGAGTAGATTATTGAAACAAATCATTATTTGAGCATGGCCATGCTTTTATAATCTCACTCAATCAAGAGGCCAATAATATCTCTCCTAATTATAGGAGGGTTAAATCCTTTATCTATCATTCATATTTCTCATACGACTCATGATATACCCGATGTCCACTTTTATCATCACCCGATCAAAAGTAACTTTTAATGTAGTCAAAGTATATTAATCCTCGTATAGAAATATAATGATTTCAAGTCAAAGGATCGTTACACCATTATCACTGTGAGTCTTTCTTATGACTTTATTAAACATGAAGAATCTCACTGTGGGTCTGTCCAGTACCATGTACTCTCACATGTACCTATGTATTGACTTCAGTATCCCCATACTTATAACCAATGAGATGTGGTTATCTTGTCAAACAACATACTAGTCTATCTATGTATTATTATTGTCCTATATAATAATACTCGACTAGGGACCTTTAAGAATATGATATATTATATAATCTCAAGTTCAAGTCATGTACTTAAACTATACAATTTGTATCATGATTCTAAGGACATTTATTATGCTAACAAAATATCGCAGTAATTAAGGTCATAATAAATACATTTATTGAATGATCAACTGACATAAAGATAAAAGAATAATGTATTGCCTCTAGGGCACCTACACTAACATTATATTGGCTGCTGCTTCATTTATCAGATCAATACTGTCTTTGGCTGGTGGCTTTGAGATAGTAATTGTAGGCACAATTACTTTACTAACTTGAATGTTGAGCACTTGCTCCCCCTCACTCCTAGAACTCTCTTTCTCCCCCTTTTTGTTATCATCAAGCTGAGTAGAGGAGGAGGTTTGTGCAGGCACCAGTTTCTGAAGCAAGTCTGTTTGTTGAGCTTGGTGCAGATGGACTGCTGTAAGAGATGCTTCCATAGCACTCATTCTTTTGTCCAAGGAATCCACCTTGGTTGCAAGATCAGAGTTTTTCCTAAGCTGTCTTTTGATGTCTGTTATTGTTGTCTCAGGAAGTCTGGCTTCCAACTGGTCAGACATGTCCTTCTTGAGTTGATCAACTTCAAGTTTGATGAGGGATACATTTAGACTTTGTTGGTAGCCTGAGATTTGTTGTAATTGCAGAGAAGCAAGATGTGCTTGAAGGAGCTTTTTAGTGCTGGAATTTGTGGTGGTTTGAAGAGCATAATTTGTCTGATTTATGAGTTGAATCAGGGTTGTCTTGAAGTAGTGTTCATCATATTGCTTGGAGAATACCCAAGATGGCATGCCTGATCTTGAACTAGAGCCTACTTCTCCCCCTATGTCCAATGGCTCTTCTTCACTATCTTCACCTCCAAAGAAATCTTCTGAACCACCAGTCTCATAATCAACATCACCAGCTGTAGAAGGCAAAGCTGTGATGACATCCTTAGCTCTTTGCATGGACTGTGTGGTGTGCACTAAGTTTAGCATCCTTTCTGCATTGTCATTGCCCTGTCCAGCTAGTAGTTGGTAGGCTGGGACATGGTGAGTAAATGCCTCAGCATCTAAGGAGGTAGAATCTATAACAGTCTGAGTTTGCTGAGATAGTCCCTTCTTGTCTGCATCCTGGACATTCATTAACTCACTTACAATGACATCCATCCTTATATCTCCTGTACCTGCTTTTCTCTCATTTTCTCTCTTTTGTTGCATCAAGGTCTCACCTTGGCTCCCCACCCTCACACCCTCACCTTCACCATCTAAGGTGGGACTCCTCTCACTTTCTTTTTCCAATCCTGAAGAAATGGATTGCATCTGTTCACTCATTTCCTCTCATTTTTCCTGGGAGCAACCCAGACTCTCACTCATATTTTCACTCCCTTCCCTCAATCCTAGAAGTGATTGTACTACCACTAAGTCTTCTATACTTGAGATAATTGAAGAAATTTGAAACTGTGCAGAGACACTCGACGGATAGGGGACATCCGTCGGGGTAGTAGTTTGGCTAGCCGACGGATAACTGCTGTTAAGCTTATCCGTCGGGATACAATCACTACACGACGGATGAACAATATCCGTCGAGAGAGTAGAAATGAATGAGTTTGGAGTGGAAACTATTGTGGACTCTGTGCAGATTGATGAGATTTTGGGCACAGATGTCTCAACAGTTCCTGAAAGAATTGGCAAGTGAGCCAAAAAATCATCCAAAAGATGATGCTCACTTGCACTAGATTTTGGCTTCCCCAACAGAGTTAAAGAAGGGGAATCAGGAATTGATGTGTTGATCATGTCCACATCCAGAGAGTTTGTGGGAGAATGTGGTGTTTAGGGTGCTTCTATCGCTAAAGATTTTGGCTGTGACTCCACATTTATTGGAGCCACATCAAACTGACTTTGTGAAGGTGCAGTGACTGTGTCTTTAGCACCAGTTTGCACAGTGTGTGTACCCTGTGCATCCCCAATGGTTTTTGATTTCTTCTTTCTAGCATAGGTTTTGGGTGAGCTTGTGTCCCTTACCCTTTTGGCCTGTGCACTTGGCTGAGAGTTTTGTTCAATAGTCACATCCTTTTGGGAGGATGCAACTAGAAATGAGCTTTTATCCTTATTAAGCACTGCAGTTTGTTGGGAAACTGCAGTGTGGCTAGGCTGGGAAACACTCACCTCTCCAACCTTATCCTTAGGGTTTCTTTGATGTTCACCCTGTCCCTCACCTGCCTTACCCACCTTCACACTCCCCTATTTTGGTTTGGTGGATTTTGCAACTGACATCTTTTGAGAGATACCAGAGGGGGCTTTCTTTGATTTGAATTTAGAAATTTTTGTTGATTTGGTTGCTTGGGTAGGCAACTGTTGGGTCAATGACACAGTTGCCATAGCTACACTAGATTGCAAAGAAATTGAAGAAGTTGGAAGAGCAGGGACAGCTGAGCTTACCTCACTTATCTGAGGTGCCTCAATAATAGGGAAATAGAAGAGTGACACCTCTTTGTGATGGTTTTCCCTGTTCAAATTTGCAATAATTCTCCTCTCTTGAACCCAACAATCTAATTTTTTGGTTGGGTTCTCAAGCACAACATCCTCAGTGAGGTGGTTAGCAAGCATCATTAAAAATCTAGCATAATAAACACTTTTACCTCTCTTATTTAACTCTCCTAACTTAAAGCCCAATTCAAATATGATAAGATCACTAAAGTTAAAGAATTTATCTGTAACTAGCATGTAGAGCATGTTAAGCATAGAGATGTTGACTGAATCAAAATTACTGATTTTGCCAGAAAAGACCTTGGTAACCACATCACACAAATAACTCCACTCCTTCCTAAGACCTAACCTCCTAATTTCACTTAATTTAGAAATAGAGAGTGCATAGTTCATGGAGTTAAGCATATTAACAATGTCAGTGTCTGTGTGTGGAGAAGTCACATTATTATCAGGAATTTTGAAACATGCTTTTACAATATCACTATTAACACAGAATTCCTTACCTTTAATAGTGAAGGTGATAGTCTTATCAGTTGAATTGTATGTTGCAGTCGACCACATCTCTTCGACAACTTCACAGTAAATGGTGGGTGATTCCAACATGGCATAATTAAGTTTGCAGTTCTTCACAAAATCCATCATTTTGTGGTAGTCGCCGGACTGCTGAATCCCCTTATTCACCAGAGCAGTGAAGTTGTTCTTCTCATAGATGAATCCAGTTTGTGATATTATCTTGACGACTGGTGCCATTGTTAGAGAGTAAAGATTGCAGAGAGAGAGAGATGATACTTGCTTTTGAGAAAGAGAGAAATTAGAGCAGATGATTTGAGAATGATAAAAGAAAAGCAATGAAAATGAATTATACTTTTATACTATCTCAAAAATAACTGTCAAAAATAATAAAGTAAAATAAAGTAGCTAATTAGAATTGCCCAAAATAGCCGTTTTAAAAATAAACTGTAAAAATTCCATCAATTATCTGTCGTGTTATGCTTACAAACTGTAAGTATACTCGATGGATAATGTTCAGAGAATCAACGGCTAAGAATAAGACAATTCGATGGATGAGGATAAATCAGTTATCCGTCGAGTCATAAAATATTCCAGAAAAGTAATTGCTTTTTATTTGATAAATGTATACCGACGGATGATCAAACTCGATGGATAATGATCATCCGTCGGGATGCAAATTTTGACTTGGCCAAAATTTCATCCAAGACTGAAAAATCAATTAAATTTCTGGCTACATAACAACTTGCAAAGTATCTATAAAAAATTTAAGAATAATTTAGCATACCTAACTCACTTACCAATCTTGAAAAGATGGATTCATCCAGTGGCTTGGTAAATATATATGCAAGCTATTTTTCACTTGGAACAAAATGTAATTCCACAGTACCATTCATTACATGTTCCCTTATGAAGTGGTACTTGATGTCTATGTGCTTTGTTCTTGAATGCTGTACTGGATTTTCAGTGATGGCAATTGCACTTGTGTTATCACAGAAGATGGGAATCTTTTCTACTTGCAGACCATAGTCTAGCAGTTGATTTTTCATCCACAAAATCTGTGCACAACAACTACCAGCGGCAATATATTCAGCTTCAGCTGTAGAAGTAGCAACTGAATTTTGCTTTTTACTGAACCAGGACACAAGCTTGTTTCCTAGAAATTGACAGGTTCCTGTTGTACTTTTTCTATCAATTCTACAACCTGCATAATCTGCATCTGAATAACCAGTTAGATCAAAACCAGAATCTCTAGGGTACCAAATGCCAAATTTTGGTGTTCCCTTGAGATATCTGAAAATTCTCTTAATAGCTACTAAGTGAGATTCTCTAGGATCAGCCTGAAATCTAGCACAAAGACATGTAGCAAACATTATATCTGGCCTACTAGCTGTTAAGTACAGAAGTGAGCCAACCATGCCCCTATAACTTGAAATATCCATAGACTTTTCAGTAGTGTTTAATTCAAGCTTAGTTGCAGTGGCCATGGGAGTTTTTACAGATGTGCAATCTATTAGTTTAAATTTCTTTAATAGATCGTAAATATATTTAGTTTGACTAATGAATATTCCATCACTAACTTACTTAACTTGTAAGCCAAGAAAGTAAGTTAGTTCTCCCATCATGCTCATTTCATACTTACTTTGCATCAATTTGGTAAACTTTTTGCAAAGTTTTTCATTTGTAGAGCCAAAAATAATGTCATCTACATAAATTTGAACAAGTATACTAGAGCCATTAACATTTCTAAAGAATAAAGTTTTATCTACAGTACCTCTTGTGAAGTGATTTTCCAAAAGGAACTTTGATAAAGTGTCATACCAGGGTCTAGGTGCTTGTTTCAGTCCATAGAGTGCTTTCAATAGATAGTAAACATAATCTGGGAAATTTGAGTCTTCAAAACCAGGAGGATGACTGACATAGACTTCCTCCTCCAAATCTCCATTTAGAAAGGCACTCTTGACATCCATTTGATAGACCTTGAAATTGGCATGGGCTGCATAGGCTAAGAAAATTCTGATGGCTTCAAGTCTTGTAACATGAGCAAATGTTTCATCAAAATCTATTCCTTCTTGTTGACAATAGCCCTTAGCAACCCATCTAGATTTGTTCCTGACTACTATGCCATTTTCATCCATCTTGTTTCTGAATACCCATTTGGTGTCTATAGGTTTCTTTCCTTTAGGCTTGGGTACCAGCTTGCATACCTTATTCATTTCAAATTGGTTTAGCTCCTCCTGCATAGCTAAAATCCAATCAGGATCCAACAAAACTTCTTCTACCTTCTTTGGCTCTTTCTTAGAGAGAAAGCTACTCTATAGACATTCTTCTTGAGTTGCTCTCCTAGTTTGAACTCTAGAAGATACATCACCTATGATAAGCTCAAAGGGATGATCCTTTGTCCATTTCCTTTATTGAGGTAGATTAGCTCTAGATGAAGAGGCCTCATTGTTGTCTTGATGTGTGATTGAGTTTTGATTACTTGAAACTCCCCTTGAGTTTATGGATCTTTGATTTGAGAGAGGGGAATTTTCTGTAAGTGATCTATTCTGACTTTCAGCTCCTTTTTATAACCCGATGGGTGGTGAATTTTGAGTACCGACGGATGAGGCTGATTGTCTCTCGACGGATGATGCAGGTTGTCGACCGACAGATGATGCATTTTGTAACTCGATGGATGTTGAGTTAACAACTTCATTGAAGGTAGATTTTCCTGCACTATCCTTAGTAGTAGTTTCTTGATCACTTTCATCATCACTGTCATCACTAACCATCTCCACATTGTCAAATTTGAGGCTCTCATGGTAATCTCCATCTTGTAGTCCTTCAATCTTTTTATCATCAAACACAACATGTATTGATTCCACAACAATGTTGGTTCTCAGATTGTAGTCTCTGTATGCTTTACCAACAACATATCCAACAAAAATTCCTTCATCTGCTTTAGCATCAAACTTCCCATTTTGATCAGTTTGATTTCTCAAGATATAACATTTGCAACCAAAGACATGAAGAAAATTTAGAGTTGGCTTCTTGTTCTTGAACAATTGATAGGGAGTCATGGATTTTGCTTGATTAACCAGAGAAATATTCTGAGTGTAGCCTGCAGTATTTACAGCTTCATCCCAGATATATGTTGGTAACTTAGACTCTTCAAGCATTGTCTTTGAAGCTTCAATAAGTGATCTGTTCTTCCTTTCTACTACTCCATTTTGTTGTGGAGTTCTTGCTGCTGAAAACTCATGCATAATCCCATTTTCTTTACATAATGCTCTCATAGTAGAATTCTTGAACTCAGTTCCATTGTCACTCATGATTCTTCTAACTTTGAAATCAGGATGATTATTGACTTGCCTTATGTGATTGATAATGATTTCACTAGTCTCATCTTTATACTTTAGGAAATATGTCCAAGAAAACTTTAAGAAATCATCAACAATTACTAAGCAAAATCTTTTCCTTGAGATTGACAATACATTGACTGTTCCAAACAAATCCATGTGTAGTAGTTTCAAAGGTTCTTCAATTGATGAATCAAGCTTCTTTCCGAATGATGCTTTAATCTACTTTCCTTTTTGGCAGGCATCACACAATCCATCCTTAGAAAACTCCACTTGAGGAATGCCTCTAACCAGTTCTTTCTTTACAAGTTCATTCATGGTCTTGAAGTTTAGATGGGATAGCTTCTTGTGCCATAACCAACTTTCATCCTGACTTGCTTTGCTGAGAAGACAAGTAACAGATTCTGCATTTGATGAGTTGAAGTCAACTAGGTACACATTTCCTTTTCTCACTCCAGTGAGAACCACTTTGTTGCTTCTTTTGTTTGTCACAACACAGGCTTCTGAGTTGAAGGTTACTGAATTGTTTTTATCACAAAGCTGGCTGATACTCAACAAATTGTGCTTGAGACCATCCACTAAGACAACCTCTTCAATGATGACATTATCTTTTGAAATCAAGCCATATCCCACAGTATAACCCTTGCTATCATCTCCCAAAGTAATACTTGGGCCATCTCTCTCCTTGAACTCTGTGAGCATGGTAGAATCACCAGTCATGTATCTTGAACAACCACTATCCAAGTACCATAGATTCTGTTTCCCTGCACACATGAAAATCAAATCAAGTTAATTTTGGTACCCAAGTTTCCTTGGGTCCTGCCTTGTTAGCTTTTTTTTTTCTGTTTTTAGGTTTGATCTCATTTGACTTGGGGATATCAGATTCATCCTTAGTCATTTGAGTTGGACCTTTGAAACCATTCATTACATCAGAATTATCATGCATATTTTGATTAACAGGAAATGGCATGCTATTAGTAAACATGTTATTCCAGTAAGGCATGCTAAATGGCATTTGTGGCATACTGAATGCAGCATAATAAGGATTAGGTGCAAATGGCATATTAGCAAATTGTGCATTCATATTCTGTGCAGACATAGCATTCATAGGCATAGAAGGCGTGACATTCATGTTGGAAAAAGGAGGTGGCACAGATATGGAAGTAGGCATGGCAGATTTGCAATTAACAGACAAATGATTTACACTACCACACTTGACACAAATTTTTCTAGGAGCATGTTTATCAGGAGTGTAGTTGTTATGCTTGTTAATTCCTACTTTACCATTTCTATTATTTTTCCTTTTAGCCTCTGTTTTAACCTCAATCTTTTCCAGTCTGTCACTCAATTGCTTGACAGTCATATGACCAAAATTACCCTTTTTCTCCTTCTTCACTTGACTGGATTCTCCTGGAACAAAATTCTTGGAAACTGATCCATATTTCTCATTTAACTTGACAAGTTTGGCTTTACTCACAGACTTGCTCATATTTAACGGATGAGGATTTATATCACTCGACGGATAACCATTTTTGTTATCCGACGGATGACCCTCATCATCCGTCGAGTCTACATATGTTAGCAATCCTTCAACCAAATTGGGTTCCAGCTTCTCCTTATTCTTCTTCCATGCTACATCACAAAAGGACTCAATACCTTGAACTTTGGTGATTTGAGCATGAACATCTCTAGATATTTTCCATGCCTTAATCACCTCCTGTTCTCGTTAAAGTGCTTCTTCAAGATCTCTTCTTTCTTCAAGGACTCAGTTAATTCATCCTTAGCAATTTTACACTCAATTCTCAATTTTTCAAATTCAATGAACTGAGACTCTAGCACATTATTCCTCTCACTTAAAAACAAATTGTTTTCTTTGATTTTAGCATTTTATTAGTAAGAGACTTAAGTGTAACACGCAAATGATATAATTCTGTAGACATGTCATTTATTGTATCATTACACTCAGCTTTAGATAAATGTGCAAGGTTAGTAGTGATTACCTGATTACTTGAAGAACTTATCTCTGTTTCATCAGACTTGGCTATTAGGGCTAGATTGACATAGCTGACATCCTCATCCTCATCCAGACCATCTGCTGCCCAGTCATTTTCTTGTGTAATGAAAGCCCTTTTCTTTTGTTTGAGCAACTCAAAATATTTCTGTTTATAATCCACAGGCTCAAACTTTTTCTTGCTGGAATCTGACTTTCTACACTCACTGGCAAAATGCCCTACCAAGCCACATTTGAAACATTTGAATTTTGATTTAATCACCATGTTTCTATTTGGCTTAGCTGCTCCAAAGTTCTTCTTGAACTTGAGCTTGGCAAATCTTCTGGAAAGAAATGCTAGATGTTCATCAATATCTTCCATGCCATATTGGCTCAAAGAATCTTCATTTTCTGCTACCAGCCCCTTTCCCTTGTTTTCACAGACCTTTGAAGTTGATTCAACAGCTTCCATCTTCATCTCCTTCTCTTTCTCTAACTCAGCAACTAGTGCAATGGATCCTCCTTTCTTCTTTCCTCTCTCCATCCTCTCATCTTGCTCTATTTCAAGCTCATATGTTTTCAGGATGCCATACAGTCTCTCCAAAGTAAACTCCTTGTAATCTTGAGAGTTTCTCAATGAGACTGTCATAGGTTTCCATTCCTTTGGAAGGGATCTAAGGAACTTAAGATTGGAGTCTTTTGTCTGATAGACCCTTCCATGCAACTTCAGAGCATTTAGTAGTTTTTGAAATCTACTAAAAATGTCAGTGAGAGACTCACTATCTTCACTATGAAAGTGCTCATATTGCTGAATTAGCAGCTGCATATTATTTTCTCTAACTTGTTCAGTGCCATCACATATAATCTGTATAGTATCCCAAACTTCCTTGGCAGTTTTTCAATTGATGATATTGTCAAACATGTCACCATCAACTCCATTGAACAGAATATTCATCTCCTTCTTATCCTTCCTGACTTGTTTAATATCAGGATCAGACCATTTATGCCTTGGCTTGGGGACATATGGTTCATTTCCAGTTGCAGCTCTCATTGGTACATGAGGGCCTTTCTCTATGCAGTCTACATAAGCCTCATCTTGAGAAAGTAAATGAAGATGCATCTTTACCTTCCAGTGATGGTAATTGTCTTTGTCCAGAAAAGGAATCTTGACTTCAACATCCTTCTTGTTTATCTTGCTATTTTGTTGTGATTTTTAAACTCTTTGTTTATCAAGAGCTTGCTCTGATACCAATTGTTAGTCCCTAACAATGCAACAAGAATTACAGAAGGGGGTTGAATAGAATTCTTGAAACTTTTTCTCAATAAAAAATGTTCTATCTAAATAATATATAAGTGTTTGATTTTCAAGAAGTGGAATAAGAAGTTAATAGAATCAAAACACAAGTAATTAAAAATACAGGTCTTTAAAAACTTTCTATTGGATTTGAATGTATCCACCAGAGATATATATATTATATCGAGAGAACTCTGTGTAGCAATAAAAGCTCACAGCTGCTTACAAATATGAACAACTAAGTTTACAGAGAAATGCTAAGGATGCAGCTTACAATTGTTTCTCTGAGAAAATGTTCTTAGTATTGTTGTTGTTCTACTTGCTACTTCTTGGTTTATATATCACCAAGATTACAAAATAATAAGACAAGATAATAAAACAAAACCTATCAAGTCTAATACTCTGCTGCTTCATTACTCTATTCCAGCATCTTTGAATATCTTCATAATAGCATGGAAATGGCAATGCTTCTTTGTTCTCAAAAACCCAGTTGAATAGGCTTCCACATTCCTTTTGCATACACTCGATGCATGTGACTATGTTGTCACTGTCAACGGATATTTGAATTGATTATCCGTTGAGTACATAATCATCCGTCGAGTTGTCTTGTTGATCATCCATCGAGTAGCTTTGTTGATTATCCGTCGAGTAGCTATTTGGCACTTGACTTTATTTCATTTATGCAGAATTACAAGACATCATTTATGTACATTTAATCAACCTATTCTGCATATCTAATTAAAGGAACATGACTTATATGCTACTACAGAATCTAGACAAAAATGTATGCAGAAATGTGCTACAGACTTATTATTATATAAGCTACTCACTCGATGGATAACAAATCATTATCCGTCGGGACTATATTGAGTCATCTGTCGGGACTATATTTGCTTATCCGTCGAGTGCTACATTTTTCACTAAGTTAAATATACTAAGGTGTTTTGTTAATGAAATCATCAAGTTCACAACATATCCACAACAATAGGTTTCTTTGTGTATTGAATTAAGTTATGATTTCTACGATGTATGTGTAATGACTTTTAGAAATGAAGTAACACTTATTTATTTTGCTACTTTTATTTTTGGCAATTTTCTTGTTGTAGTGGACAAATTGTTACTAAATCTCAGATCAATAGAAACCATGCAAGTTATTGAGGCCCTTAGATTTATAAAGATGATAAAACATAAAGATGGCAAAAGCATAACAAACACATAGGAAAATATAGAAACTGGATAGAGAAACAACAATAAACTCTAATTGCACACTAGAGTTTCTACATCTGGTCTGCAATAAGGATGGGGGTGGAGGAAACCAGGTGCCTCATCAAACTGTTTGAGACCACCATTGGCACCAATCTGAGAGTGTGCAAGAGCTGTGACTGCTTCATTGGCAGACTTGGACACATGCACCATTGCAAAAAAGTCCCAAGCCTCATTTATGAGATTGTTGATCCACACCATAAGATCAGGAAACCAAAAATCTGGATCAGGATTATTGACCTTGTTAACAGCTTCTTCACAATCAAATTTAATGCAAAATGACTTGACATCCCCCTTCTCCCAAGCCATCTCCAGTCCATAGAAGATGGAACATAACTCTGCAGCTAGTGGCACCATCAAACCCATCATACCAGCATTCCCCCTCACCCAATGGCCTCTGTTGTTCCTCATGATACTTGCCACAACCCCTTGTATTTGGTTCTGTCAAATAACCCCGTATAGTTCACCTTAAAAACCCTTGTAAAAGTAGGCTTGCTCCTGCCAACCATGATGAATAAACTATAAAATGGATTAATGTATATGAATTTGGTAGTATATGGATGAATGTGTGTGTGAAATACCCCTGCAGTGTGTTTAAATAGTGCATTCACCATCAATGAAGGACAGTCAAGTCCATTTCTTCCAAGGCATTCAAACTGTCATTACCAAGTCAGTTTCAAGTTTACCACAAAAGCCAATAACAAATGAGATTAATGGAAACTTCTGGAATAAAACCACTTAAATTATAAACTGTTACATGAATATTGTTTTGTACAATAATTTGTACCATAATTAAGGTTGTGTACAATACATTGTATCAAAAATAATCCTAGCAAAAATAGTAATGCACTAACCTAGTGACCTAGTCACCATGACTACAAAAATTATACCACTTTCTACCGCATGACTACATAATTTTAAAATATCGACTTCACAACCTCCATGGAGGCCTTGTCACCACTTGTGCTTTCCTTGCATTAGCCTCTGCCACTATCTGCTTCAAGGTTGTCACATATTGCCCCCTAACCATAAATCTTTGTATTTGTATATCTAGTACTGTGTTTTCCAACCTAGTATGCTGAGTATAGGATGTAGGGTGAGCAAAAAACCGCACAAACCACAAAAAATGTCCGCACCGCACCGCAAAATACGGTTTTTAATTTTTGTGGTGCGGTTGCGGTTTGAAATTTTGATAAACCGTGCGGTGCGGGTTGTGGTTTTAACTTTCTGAAATGCGGTTCAAACCACACCGCACCGTAATATTTAATATATATATATATATGTAATACATGTATTGACCGGACTATCAGCCCACTAAAATTATAGGTAAATATAACCCAGCCCAATACTTAATTAAGTTATGACCTGCTTTTCTCTTAGCCGCATAGCAGACTCATTCTTCAGTCTTCACTATCTTGTTTCCACTTCACTTCTTCAGTTCCACCACTTTCCACTTTGATCAAAATAATTACCTTTTCTCATCTTGTTCCAGGTTCCAACTTCCAATTAAGGTATCTTCTAATTAATCACTTTTGAGATTTTATATAATTGTTAAATTTCCTTAAATGTTTGATACTTTAATTTATATTAATTGTTAACTTGTAATTTTAAATGGAGACTGAAAAAACTCGGAAGATGTCATTACTCCACTGACCTCTATGAGCCAGAATCAAACGCGAGATACACAAACCAATGAGACCAATGAGAAGACACCTTCATCACAAAAATGAAAACCAGAGGTATATTCTTCTAAAATAAGTGATGTTTGGGACCATTTTACAATAAATAAATCTGATCCAAAAAATGTGAGAGCTATTTGTATTTATTGTGATAAAAGTTATGTTGCTGGTACTAGGAGACATGGAACTAGTACAATTAGGTATCATTTGGTAAATCAATGTCTGAAATATCTATATAGAGTGGAGGATAAAAAATAAAAACTTTTGTGCTTTCAAAAAATAAGTAAAATTGGATCTGAAAGTGGTGGTAGTGGTATCAATTTGGTTGCCGTGGGATTTAATCAATCTTATTGTAGGGCTGCTTGGGCTAAAATGATTATTATTGATGAATTGTCCTTCAGATTTGTTGAGCAGGAAGGGTTTAGGATGTTTTGTAGCGTTGTTTGTCCTAGATTTATCACTCCTTCGCGTCATACAATTGCTAGGGATATTATCAAGTTGTATAATTCGGAAAAGTCAAAATTAAGGGACTACTTGGTTAGAAATTCACAAAGAGTTTCTTTAACAAGCGACACTTGGAGTTCCATCCAAAATATTTTTTATCTTGTATTAACATCACATTTTATTGATAATGAGTGGAAAATGCAAAAGACAATTTTGAATTTTTGTCAAATAGCTAATCGTAAAGGAGAGACAATAGGCAAAGCTATCGAGGCATGTTTGAAAGATTGAGGTATTGATAAAGTTTTTACGATTACTCTTGACAATGCAGCCTCTAATGGTGTGGCTGTTAATCACATTAAGAAAAAGGCTGTAGATATGGAAAATAACCATCTGTAATTGAGATTTTTTTTGCATATGAGGTGTTCAACCCATATTCTTAATCTAATTGTAACAGATGGACTAAATGATGTTGACAATTCTATTTCATCCGTTCGTAATTCGATTAGGTATGTCAGAACTTCTCCATCTAGATTGGAGAGATTCCAAAGTTGTGTGAAAAATACTTCCAAAGAAGAAAAGGCTCTAGTTTGCTTGGATGTACAAACTAGGTGGAATTCCACCTTTTTAATTCCGGACAGTGCATTAAAGTATGTTGATGGATTCAATTTGTTAGAAGAAGAAGATGAGGTCTATATGCAATATTTTTTTGATAAAGATAAGAATGGAAAGAGTTTGATAGGGCCACTGAATTCAAATGATTGGGAAAATTATGTATTTTTCTGCAGATTTTTAAGAGTATTTTATGAGGCCGCTCATAAATTCAGTGCACCTTTGTTTGTCACTTCTAATTCCTATTTCATGAAGTGTATGCCGTCCGTGGAAAGCTGTAATAACCCCAATTTTTGGAAATTTTTGAAACCCTTATGAATAGTGTTTTTGCTGAATGAGAAAAATTTTCATGCCACGCTATGTAGGGGTTCTGTTATTGATCTAATGGAATATTATTAGTACTCTATGTGGTATATAAGTGTATGTAAAGATCGTCAGAATCCAATTCCGAACACTTTGATTTTCCCAGAAATCCAATAGATACGGAAAGAATTGAGTATAATGTAACAGGATAAAAAGGATTTAAATTAAAGGATTATAAGAGAGGATCATAAAAGGAATACAATATATTGAGAAAGGTTAAGGGAACCTAAGTAATAAGATCCCGGGTATGATCCCTCAAACGATAAACGAAAATGAAAGTTAAGCGAACCGTATAACAGATCAGCGGTCATTAGGCAAACGATTAGGAAGTTAATCAAGGGGATTAGTGGGGATGATGTCATCCAACCAATAGAAAGAGGACAAGGAGGGGAGGATGACATCATGAGGATGACACAAGCATGACATGGGAAGGAAGGAGGTGTGGTTGAATGAGAACCACACAAATTCAAGGGCAACAAGGTAATTGACTAAATCAAACACAAAAACAAAGCAACCAAGCCAAGTAAAATCATTTTCATCAAAATCAAAAAGAACCAAGGCTTGTTCTTGAAGAAGCTCTCGGCTTTTTACTATTCAAAAGAGCAAGAAATTCAAAATCAAAGATCCAAGCTTCCTAAATTGGTGAGTTAATTCCCTAATCATCTTCATGCTTAGTTAGGGCTATATCATGAGTTTAAGCCATCAATTCCTTCTCCATCTTCTCCATTTAATCAAAGAAGAAGGCTATGAATAGTGTTTTCAAGTTTTTAACTTGAAATTTTTCTTATTTTCCTTGAAGATCCAAGCATTCCTAAGACTTCTCAAAGCTTCTTAAGGCTTCCTAGCTCCTCCCACCACTTCAAGGAAGGTATACCATCTCCAAACCCTAGATTCCTATGTATTATAAGATGATTTTGATTAGTAGAATGATATTGTAGCTTGTTGTTGTGATTAGAGTTTGGGAATTGAAATGGTAGTGAAATGAAATGGTAAATGTTATGGTTTTGATTAAAAGAACTTAAGTATGGTTAAAGTTAAGCTTAGGCATAAGTATGAATGTTAAAAATTGAATTGGTTGAGGTTGTTATGATGTGATAAGGATGGATGTTGGTTGTATGTTGGATTTGAGGTTGAATTGGGAGGGTTTTGAATGGTTTAAAATATTGGAAATCGCGTAAACATAGCCGTCGTAACGTCCGATTTTCTTTGGACTGTTTTTGTGCATAGCATTAGGACCCGAGAACCCCCTGCTAGATTATGACCACTGCCATGTTTAGATAGCTCATGTTACGAGCTTCGTTTTGATATATAGTTCGTTCGATTCCGATGCACGGTTTAGGAGAAACGACCGTTTCAAGTAACGACGTTTCGCGAACGAAACTTTTCCCCTCGCCTTACTTTGAAACATAGGTTAAAGACCAAAAAGGGTTAATTAATGCATGAAACATTTATGGTAAGTGTGTTAGGCAGTTGGTAAGACACTCGCGAAGGAATTGCCTTAAAACTCGTAAAGGATTAAATTATTAAAAATGGTGGAGCCGAGGGTACCCGGGTGACTTAAGCAAATCAGTAAGCGCAAAACAAGCGTTAGAGTCTAAGTTAGTTAAAGTATAGATTTACAAGTGACTTTGGTTTAATTCCAACTTACTTGTTGTTTATAGGTTACCAGACTCGTCCCGAGCCTTTTATCACCCCAAGTCGCTCAGGCAAGTTTTCTACCCGTATAACTGTTGTTGTGATGTATATGTGTATATGCATGATCTTGCGATAAATACATATTGGTTATTAGCAAATTCTTGCGATATATTGTAGCATGTGATATGGCATATATGCATGCCTGTTTCATATTCTTGATTTATATATCTGTTGGTTCAAATGCTTATAGTTGCATAATACCTATGCTAGAGATAAGCAGTATTTGAGTTTACCCTTATTATAGGGGATAAAAGGTGAACATATTTCTAAACCGGGAGGCGAGGCTCCCGAGTATAATATATATTTATATATATATATATTGATATAGTTTTTAAAACTATTAATCGAATAAGGTTTATTCGATAACTTTATTTTATTTAATGAATATTATTACGAATATTCATTCGAGGACTTATGACTCCTTTTATTTTATTATTTAAATATTATTTGAATATTCATTCGAGGGCTTATGACTCTTTTATATTATTTGAATATTCATTCGAGGGCTTATGACTCAGTTTATATTATTTAATGTGTTAGATATATTTGATAATGTCATGGCTAATATGTTTTATGTTTAGATTTCAGATCTTATTTGAACAGGACAAATCAGTACTTAACTGATCAGTACTTATACTGGAAGTTCAGAACTTAAGGGATATCAGTACTTATGTCATCAGGAGATAGATATCAGAACTTAAGTGCTGAAGGACGATCAGATAAGGACAGTAGCTGATTAAAGTTAAGAAGATCAAGATAAACATAAGAAGAGATATGCATGAAGAAGGAATTCCGTGAAGAATGGAATACTTGGAATAAAAGATATCTGATTGATATATTTTAGGAAGCAGAATTATATTCCATATCAATTAGCGATTATCTTGTAACCGTGTAGTATATAAACAGAGACATAGGGTTTACACTATAAGTGTTATCATTATCGAGAGTATTATTTACTATAACCCTAGCAGCTCTCGTGATATTTTGTTCATCACTGAGAGATAACAGTTTCAGATTGTAACAGAGTTTATTGTTTCAATAAAGTTTGTTTTTCTGTTACATAAGTTCTTGAAGTTTGATTTGATTGTAATAAACACTGTATTCACCCCCTCTACAGTGAAAGTGTGACCTAACAAGTGGTATCAGAGCCTTCTGTTAACACACATACAGTTAAAGATCTAAACACAATCATGTCTGACACAGAAACTCCAACTAAGCCTACCAAAACTGAGGAATCATCAAAGACATCAACTCAGAGTCGATATGAGACTATCAGAGTTCCCATATTGAGACCATCTGAATATCCCATATGGAAGGTAAGGATGACCATGTTCCTGGAAGCAACAGATCCAGAATACCTTGATAGAATCAAGGAAGGGCCTCACAAACCTACCAAGCTCGCTGTTGTAGTTGCAGGTGAAGCAGCAATGACCGTACCAAAGGAAAAGAGTGATTACACTGCTGAAGATATAGCATCTATTGCTAAGGATGCCAAGGTACGACACTTATTGCATAGTGCCATTGATAATGTAATGTCAAACAGGGTAATCAACTGCAAGACTGCTAAGGAGATATGGGATGCACTGGAGACAAGGTGTCAAGGAACTGAAACAGTTAAGAAGAACAGGAAGACAATACTCACTCAAGAGTATGAACACTTTGACTCTAGGACTAATGAGTCATTGACCGATGTATATGATAGATTTGTCAAACTCTTGAATGACTTGTCATTGGTTAATAAGGAGTATGATCTTGAAGATACAAACCTTAAATTCCTGTTAGCTCTTCCTGAATGTTGGGATTTGAAGGCAACAACAATAAGAGACAACTATAATCTTGATGAAACAACTCTTGATGAAATCTATGGAATGCTCAAGACTCATGAACTTGAGATGGAACAAAGAAGCAAGAGGAAAGGAGGAAAGTCAAGGACAGTTGCTCTCAAGGCTGAAGAGGAATCCCCCAAACCACCTTTCTCAAAGAAAGACAAGGGTAAAGCTCTTATCATAAAGTCTGATACTGAGTCATCAAGTTCTGAGAGTGATGATGACTCAGATTCTGAAAGCTTGCCTGAAACTGATGCTGATGAGGAGATGATGAAGCTGTGTGCTCTTATGGTGAAAGGAATCACAAAGATTGCATACAGGAAGTTCAGGAAGGGAAAGAAGTTTTCCAGAAAAGGCATAAGTTCTGATAAGAAGAATTTCATAAGATCTGGAGGAAAGTCTGACAGAGGAGATTACGCTAATGTTAAATGTTGTAACTGTGGTGAGAAAGGCCACATATCTCCTGATTGCAAGAAGACCAAGAGTGACAAAGGCAAGGCTCTTGTCACAAAGCAGAAAAGCTGGACAGACACCTCAGACTCTGAAAGTGAGGAGAACTATGCATTGATGGCAAATGCTGATAAATCAAGTTCTGAGAGCAGTTCTGAAACTGCTAAAACAAAGGTACCTCATACTACTTATGCTTTTCATACTGATGATATTAATGAGTTGAGAAGATATCTTAAAACCATGTTTATTAGTTATAGAGATCAAACTTTAACATGTGAAAGATTAACTTCTGAAAATCTTGCTTTTAGGAAAAGAAATGATTTCTTAGAAAAAGAGTTAGTCATGTTCCATCAAACTCAGCAGGATAGAGATGATGCTTTTTATGTTAGGGATGAAGTGCTAAAAATGAATGAATCTCTAAAAACTGAGTTAGAAAAGGAGAGAGAGATTATAAGAACTTGGACTAACTCTGGCAAAACAACTCAAAATTTGCTAAGCAGTGGAAACTGGAAAGAGGGCTTAGGTTATGGAGAAAATAAAAATGAAAAAGGAACTGTAGAAATTAAGCTTGTTGATAAGCAAAAGCCGAAGTTAAAACCTGTTAAGTTTGTAACTGAAAAATCTGAAAATGAGAAATCAGAAGTTAAAAAGAAATTAGCTTCTGACAAACTAAAACAGGAAAAGACAGCTGAAGTTAACATAGGCTTAATGACAAAGAAGCAGCTTAAGTATAAGCTGAAAGATGTTAAGAATGCAAACAAGGTAAAATCACCTAGGAAAAACAGGAATGGAAAGGAAGGTGTGAATAAAAGCAATAACTATAAATCTGTTCCTGATGCTCCTAGGAAAGCGTGTCATAACTGTGGAAGTTCTAACCATCTGGCTTCTTTTTGCAGGAAGAATAAGAATATTAACTCCTTATCTTCAAAATCAGGAGTTAAGAGTCAGTCTGTTATATACAAACCACAAAATCCTTGTTTTCATTGTGGTAGTTTATGGCATTCCATTTATACTTGTAAGGAATATCATAGTTTGTACTATGATTATTATCAAATAAAACCTTCTTTAAAGAAAGTTTCTGTTGTTCCTTCTAGTGTAAGTTCTGATTCAAAGTCTGGTAGTATAAGTTCTGATAAGAAAACTGTTAACATAAAATCTGATGCTAAATCCGCTGCAAATGTTAACAAACCTAAAAAGGCCAAAGGATCCAAGCAAGTCTGGGTCCTTAAAACTAATAATTAGTGGTCTTTTTGATTGCAGGGCAACAGGAAAAATATTTTAGTTCTGGACAGTGGATGTTCAAGACATATGACTGGAAATAAGGCCCTGCTATCAGACTTTGTGGAGAAAGCTAGCCCAAGTGTTTCTTATGGAGATGGCAACATTGGAAAAACTTTGGGATATGGCAATATCAATCTTGGGAATGTCATCATTAAAGATGTAGCTCTGGTCTCAGGACTTAAACACAACTTACTGAGTATAAGTCAAATCTGTGACAGAGGTTATCATGTTGATTTCTTTGCAGAACATTGTGAAATAGTTAGTAAATCTAAAGAAAAAATTGTTCTGAAGGGATTCAGGCTGGTAACATTTATGAAGCTAAGCTTTCAACAAGTTCTGATGGTTCTGCAATCTGTTTAGTGAGTAGAGCCTCAACTGAAGAAAGCTGGAATTGGCACAAGAAACTCTCCCATTTAAACTTCAACAAGATAAATGAACTGATCAAGAAAGATCTTGTGAGAGGACTGCCAAAATCAGTGTTTGTTCCTGATGGTCTTTGTGACTCATGTTAGAAGGCTAAACAAAGAAAATCTTCGTTCAAGAGCAAGACTGAATCATCAATTCTTGAGCCTTATTATCTACTTCATGTTGATCTATTTGGTCCAGTGAATGTCATGTCTATTGCAAAGAAGAAATATGCGTTGGTCATAGTAGATGAGTTCACCAGATACACATGGGTGTATTTCTTGCACATAAGAAGTGAAACTGCATCTATCCTGATTGATCATGTCAAACATCTGGATAAATTGATCAAAGATTCTGTGAAAATTTTGAGGAGTGATAATGGCACTGAATTCAAGAATCTGATAATGGAAGAGTTCTGCAAAAATCATGGAATAAAGCAGGAATTTTCTACTCCTGGAACTCCACAGCAAAATGGAGTTGTTGAAAGGAAGAATAGAACTCTCATTGAAGCTGCACGAACAATGCTTGAAGAAGCAAAGCTTCCAACCTATTTCTAGGCTGAAGCTGTGCAGACTGCTTGTTTTACTCAAAATGCAACACTCATTAACAAGCATGGAAAAACACCATATAAGATGGTGAAGAACAAGAAGCCAAATCTCAAATACTTTCATGTATTTGGATGTAAGTGTTTTGTTCTCAAGACTCATCCTGAACAGCTATCCAAGTTTGATCTAAAAGCTGATGAGGGAATCTTTGTTGGATATCCACTTTCTACAAAAGCCTTCAGAGTCTATAATTTGAGAACAAAAGTGGTCATGGAATCTATCAATGTCTCTTTTGATGACAAGAAGATCACTGGACTTGAAGATTGCATTGATCATGATCAGCTGAGATTTGAAAATGAAGATTCATATTCTGATACCTCAAGTCCTGACAGTCTAAGTCCTGATACTGTAAATTCTGATGGATTAAACTCTGATGATTTTGAAACTGTGGTGACTACGTCAAAGGAAGATGCACCAATACAGGGGGAGCATACTCAAGATATTATCACATCTCAAGAAGCATCAGAACATACATCTGGCTCTTCAAATTCTGATTCATCAAGTTCTGATAAGCCAAGTACTGACAGTACTGAAAATCTAAATACTGAAGGATCCAACTCAGAGAGCATAGTTTCAGGGGGAGCATCAGAAAATGAAACCAAAGACAGCATGAATCATGGGGGAGCATCCAATTCTAGAGAAAATCTTCCATCTGCAAGGAAGTGAACAAAATCACATACACCTGATTTGATAATTGGAAATCCTGAGGCAGGTGTCAGAACTAGAACAGGTACTTCGAATGAATGTCTTTACAATTCTTTTCTCTCTCAGTCTGAGCCAAAGAAAGTGGAAAAAGCTCTTCAAGATGCTGATTGGGTGCAAGCAATGCAGGAAGAGTTGAATGAATTTGAAAGAAACAAAGTCTGGACCTTAGTGCCAAGACCTAAGAATAGATCGGTTGTTGGTACAAAGTGGGTATTCAGAAACAAAACTGACAGTGATGGCATAATTGTAAGGAACAAGGCAAGGCTGGTTGCAAAAGGATATTCTCAACAGGAGGGAATTGACTATGATGAAACATTTGCTCCAGTTGCCAGGTTAGAAGCCATAAGGATATTCATGGCTTATGCTGCTCACAAAAAGTTTACTGTCTTTCAAATGGATGTGAAAAGTGCTTTTCTCAATGGAGAATTGGAAGAGGAAGTATATGTTGAACAACCTCCAGGCTTTGTAGATTCCAAATATCCAGATTATGTCTACAGGCTTGATAAAGCACTTTATGGACTTAAGCAAGCTCCTAGAGCATGGTATGAGACTTTAGCTCAGTTTCTTCTGGAAAGTGGATTCAACAGAGGAACTATTGACAAAACACTGTTCTATCTCAACCATGGCAAGGACTTACTTTTGATCCAGATTTATGTTGATGATATTATTTTTGGGTCTCCAAATGACAAAATTTGCAAAAAGTTTGCCAAACTAATGCAGTCAAGATATCAGATGAGTATGATGGGAGAACTTAGTTATTTTCCGGGCCTTCAAGTCAAGCAGAGTGAAGAAGGAACTTTTATTTGTCAATCTAAGTACACCAGAAACTTGCTGAAGAAATTTGGAATGCAAGACTGTTCAAGTGCATCCACTCCCATGGCCACTGCAACAAAACTGGATAAGGATACTGGTAATTCAGTAGATATTACTGATTACAGAGGTATGATTGGCTCACTTCTCTATCTAACTGCTAGTAGACCAGATATCATGTTTGCTACCTGTCTTTGTGCAAGATTTCAAGCAGATCCAAGAGAACCTCACTTAACAGTTGTAAAAAGAATCTTTAAGTATCTTAAAGGAACAGTTGATCTAGGATTATGGTATCCTAGAGAATCAGATTTTAAATTAATAGGTTACTCAGATGCAGATTTTGCAGGTTGCAAAATTGACAGGAAAAGCACAAGTGGTAGCTGCCAATTTCTTGGAGGCAGGTTGGTTTCTTGGTATAGCAAGAAACAAAAGTCAATTTCCACATCGACTGCAGAAGCAGAGTATATTGCTGCAGGAAGCTGCTGTTCACAGATTCTCTGGATGAAGAATCAGTTACTGGATTATGGGTTAACATATTTCAAAATCCCTATTTACTGTGATAATCAAAGTGCTATTGCTATGACAGGTAATCCAGTTCAACACTCTATGACAAAGCACATCAGCATCAGGTACCATTTCATCAGGGAACATGTGGATGAAGGTACAGTGGAATTGCATTTTGTTCCCACAGATCAACAAGTAGCAGATATCTTCACAAAACCACTGTGTGAAGCTACCTTTACAAAATTGGTAAATGAACTTGGAATGATTTCAGGTTCTTTCTCTAAATCTGCTTAAACTTGTTCTATGTTATCAGACTTTATGATCAGTATTTACAGAATTAATCTCTTTGTATATTCTGTGCATTAATTGATAAATGTTTTTAAGTACTGACTGTTGTCTGATACATATCTCTTAACTCTCATAAGTGATATATCTGTTTAAGTAATCATTCTATCCTATGAGGATAATTGTGCTAGATACTGACCTACTAGTCTTCAATAAACAAATGATCCCATGAAAGAAGTAATTATTTCTGTGGAAATCTTATGACACAAGCAAATTCTGATAACTGAGCTTAGTTAAGTTTACTTTGTATATCTTATTACTAAGTCACAAATTAGAATAATGCTACTCATCTGTTAAATTCTGATACTAGTAAAACTGCTGAATGTACTAAGTGCTGATAAACCTCACTTATCAAAAGAAAAAAAAAATCAGGTACTCCTTTGAGATCTAGAGTAAAAATGTGAAAGGGACGACCTAAGTGCATTGCTGGTATTAAGTAAATATGCATTAGAAAAGCAAAATATTTTCTTGGTGACTTTTCACACTCTATGATTACTGGAGAAATACTCCGATAATAGCATAAATTCTGATAAGCAGTCGTGACTCACTTACACTGAGAAGCCACTGTAAAATAGAATTTCAAAAGATGCATAAAATTAGCACAAAAACAGTTGAGGTGGACTCATGCATGAACTCATTTATCAGTAGGTTTCAGGATAATGACAGCTCTTTAGCAAAATTTTAATTATGACTTATTTCTAAGATGTACTGAAGTAGATCAGACTTTACTCTTTATTATTTATTTAGCTTAATGCACACACACATCACTCCATATGAATGATGAAATTTCTGTGGTGGTCTATGTTATTTTAGATAAACAGTCATTGTGTCATTTTTGCACAAATTCTGAGGACAAGTTCTAGTTACACGTTCTAATGATTAAGTTCTGACGTTCATAACTAAGAACTTGTATGAGTATTTACTAAGATAGATATTCCTTGTTCGAGTTAAGACATTATGTTCTGATGACTGTTAAGTTCTGGTATAGGTCTAAGTTCTGATTTTTCAGTCTAACCCTTTACTTGACTTATCTGTGAGTAAAATTTGGTAACAGTCTCAGATTAATTTCGAAATGTTGAAGTGGAAGATTAATAGTCTATGGTTAAAACATAATGGCACTCGTCCTTGAACAGTTCACTCTTGTTACATGTGCACATTCCTTTTCCAATGACTGTTATTCTTTTTCAAAGTCTAGGGAGACGAGGTAGAATTAATTCTACCTGTCAGCATTAAATATCTTTGCGTCTCTTGGCATTCTCTTGCCTATATATGCAGCCACTTCACATTAGTCTTCTCATCACACTTGTATCACAAATTCAGTCTTGTTTTTCATTTACTATCACGAATGGCTGAATTTGGCTGGTTCTACAATTACGGTGATGAGACTGTGCATGTCTTTTTGAATGGAATTCCAACTCCCTACCCTATCACCAACATCCCTCACAATCTCTGGATTCAATTTCCAGAGGTTATCAAACGTGATCTGGTGGCCGTTCGAAGAGACCTTCACCTTCGTCGTATCCGTCAGCAAGAGCGAATCATTCGACTCACTATCTTGTTTGTCGAAGATAGGAAGAGGAAGATGACTTAATCTCGTCTTCTTCCTGTTCTTCTTCATACTCAGCTTTGTCAGGCTTCTTAGCTAGGACTAAAGCTGTTGACGTTAGGATTAGAAGCTTAGGGAAAATCTTGTATTGATGTAATTTCTATTTCATATATGTATTGACTTGATATATTAATGAAAACTGTTTTTACTTCAAGATTTTGTCTCTGAGTTATTTTATCTTGTGTTGTTAAATCCTGCTTGATACTCTGATGACCCTTTAAATTTTGTATTTATTTAAGTTCTGATTCTTTGTCAGCACTTATTCATCGAAATTATCTCGGTCATTTTTAACATGATTCATTTTCAGAATATTAATGTTGCAGTGAAAAAAATTCAATCAGTGCTAACGGTTTTAATTTTGAATTAAAATTGTGTCTCTTGATAACTGAAATGGTTTTTCCTTGAAACAAGGCAACTGGGTAAGTAATCATTCCTGTTTTCTCGAGCCCAGTAACTATCCGTTATTACTGCATGTCTGACAGGTGTCCAACGGTAACATTTTTTTTCAGAGTATAAGAAAAACAGAGAGAAGATTTCTTTAATCTTTTATTTTCTTTATCCTTTATCTCTCTTCTTACTTTTACTCTCTTTCTCATTCTTTCTCACGTTGGTTTTTCATACAGACATTATCTCAAACACCTAACAGGCATACTTGAATTTCAATATTTTTTCACATGGCACCAAAGGATTTAATCATTGATGGAGCAAAGTTTGTTCCAAACAACTATGCTGCAATTCTTGATCATGCTGAAGCTCCATCTGAATTGCATTTTGTGCAAGATCTTCTTGCACATAGTGAGGTTGGGTACGCCTTAACTCAGCCTGAATTATTTTCAAGTCAACAAGTTCTGCGGTTCTGGAGGACTGGAGTTTTTGATGATGGTGGTAAACGAGGAACTCCCAGTATTATCTTCCAAGTGGGTGATTCATCCTATGTAGTCACTCCTGGTACAGTACGAAGAGCATTACATCTTCCAGAAGATTGTACCTTCTCTATACCAGAGGAATCAGAACTTCGGGGGTTAATGACTGATTTGGGATATGAAAAGAGTCTGACGAAACTTGGACAGTTGAAACGGGCTAATATCAGAAGAGAATGGAGTTTCTTCTTCGATTGCATCACCAAGGCCTTTGGCAACAAGTGTTCAAATTTTGATGCCATCCCACTTCTGAGTCAGCACATCGGGTATGCTATTATCCATCAAACTCATTTTGATTTTGCAACTGGAATAATTGGTTTTTTATTGGGGATAGGATGACAGAGGATCGAGATGTTGTTTATTTTGCTAGATTCTGTCAACTTATTTATACGTATTGTACTGCTGAACCCCAGTTAGTCAGCACTCAAACCCCACCCTTTAAGGTTACAAAAAGGTACTTTAACGACCTGATAAATGCTGACACAAAGAAATCAATGGTGAGACAATTACAGATTCCTCAGTCTGTGAAACAGATTCTGGTAAATGCTGATCCTGCTACTTACAAATCTGTTTACTCAAATGTTCAACCAACTCACCATAACCACAATCCATCAACCTCAGTACCTACCTCTCATTCTACTCAACCTACCCTCAGAACTTATCTCAAATCCTATCTCTCCACTTCACAGACTGCTCAACCTTCTTCTTCAGCACCTACTGTGAAGCCTACATCCTCTAAACCAAAGAGAACAAAGACTGTTCCTCAAACATCTCAGAAGAGGAGGAGGATCACCTTGAGAGATGACTCAGATTCTGAGGAACCGATTCCTTCTTCAGAACCTGTGGTAAATGAAGCTGAGAAGGCAACTTCTCAGAAGGATTCTGCAATTGGGGGTTCTAGGCTTCTCAAGAGGCTTAGACGTATGACGGTTCCTGAAACTCCCAAGGAATCCAAATCAACAAGGAAGTACAAGAAACAGAGGGCACAAAGGCCAGTTTCAGATGATGAGGAGGAAGCAGCTAAGGAAGGGGATCAGGAATCTCTGATCTCACAAGACAAGGAATTTGCTCCAGTCACTTCTTCTCCATCAACTCCATCTCAGGAACCTATATCTGACAAGGCTAATTCACCTTCTATGTCTCTTGTTGATCCAGGCACAAGTGCTGAAATTGATATTCAGAACCTGGTTGTGCCTGAAATACTTTTCTTAGAAGCTCCAACAGCAAATAATCCTTCCACAACACCTGTTACTGATGCTGTTCAAACTCCTGAGTTATCACTAACACCTTCTCTGCATCAAGATGCTGATGATCAGATTTTAGGTGAGCATCAGGATATGGCTGTTGATCAGAACTTAGTATCAGATCAGCAATTAGAGGATGTTGAAGCCTCCATTGCTACTCACACAGTTATCTTATCAGAAGATACTGATTCTCTAAGTTCTGATGCTGCAAATGTTGGAGATACTGGTGAGGCTGCTACAACTGTAGATGCTGATGAAGCAGGTCCTTCAGGACATACTCCTCCACTGACTTTTCCTAAGTCTGAACTGGTAAAGGAGTTTGTTATCAGGGATGCACCAGTACCTTGGAGTGAAACTCCTGCAGGTCAGGAGTGGACTAAGGAATGGAACTCAGTTTCATGTGTTCCAAATGCTTTACATCTTGCTGAGCACTTGACTAAAGCTGATGAAATGTTACATTTTGATGATTTTAAAACCCAGCTTAGAGTCACTGCATTGAGTACTAAACATCTACAAGGTCTTCATTCCAACACTCATACAGAGCTACACAAGATTCAGGAGAACTTTATCAAACAGGAACAAGTTTGGAAAATTGATAAGAAAAAGTTCTTCCAACCTACCATTGACAGGGTTGCTTATATTGAGAAAACTCAAGAGAAGCAACAAGCTCAGATTGATCAAATTCTGACAAATCAAGCTTCTCAGCAATCGCAACTTACTGAAATCCAGACCTCAGTGGAATTACTTATCTCTCTTTTATTACCTGCTGATGCCAAAAAGGGGGAGAAGGTAATTAAGTCCAAATGCAAAACCAACAAGTCACTGCAAGGAAAGGATGATGGAAAAGATGACCAAGGAAACTCTGGAATGGGTAGTGGTCATAGTCAAGGTAGAAGGTTTACATCAAGACAAGCTAGTCACAGAACAAGTTCTGATACTGGGAAAAGAATAAGTTCTGCTGCTGGTAAAAGGATAAGTTCTGATGAACTTCTAGATCTTGATGAGGAAATGTCAAGACAGTTATTTCTTCAAGAAAATCCAGGGATGGACTTGGAAAGTTTAAAGGAAGAAGAAGCCAGACTTAAATCAGAGAAAGTCACATCTAAATCTGAAGCTTCTGGTAAAAAGTTACTTCCAAAACCTAAAGGCATTGTGATCAAAGAAAGGATACATACTGAAGAAACTTTGGCTAGATCACAACCACAGATAGATCCAAGATCCAAGGGTAAAGAAAAGGTTGGTGAACCTATCAAGCCTTATGTACCTCCTGAGGAAGAAGAAATTACTGATGGAAAAGATGATCTTGCTCTGACTTCAAGAAAAATTCTTAAAACAACCTCTGACATGGCTCAAGTTGTTCAGAGTCAAGAAATTGTAAGTTCTGATATTCAGAAGAAGCAAGTAACCTCTGACAGTGCTCAAGTTAACTTGATATCAGAAAATAAATCTAAAACACTCCTACCAGGATTCACTAAAGCAAAACAGACTCAATCTTTGAAGACTACTCCAAGTGGTTTTGAAGCAAGAGTAGTTACTGGAAAGGAAGCTAGAGATAAAACTGGATTGGGAAGTGCTGATGAAAGAAGAGTACACAACACTACCGATGATCCAACTTCCTTGAGTGAACCAGGTATTGGAGCAACTCCTGAAAGATTGAATCAACTAGAATCTGTACAGATGGTTTACCATACCTACTTGAAAGAATACATCATGTTGTATTTCATGACAGATGGTAGGGTTTATCATATAAGACAAAATGCCATTCCTTTGAAGTATTTTGAAGAATTGGAGCATGTACTTTTCTTACTTCAAGTGGATGACAGAATAACAGAGACTGCTGCAAACTACTTAAAAGAACAGATTCAGAGACAGAAAAGGCTTTATTCTGTTAAGTTTGACAGCATATATGTTCCAAAGTACAGAAATCACAATGGTGATATTGTTGATATGAAGCCTAATACTGCACAGATCAGAACATATCTTGGTATTAAGGGGCTTGAATTCAATCTAGAGTCTAACAAAGCTTATGTCATAAGACTAGATCGGGAGTTGAGAAAAGCAAAGATTAATGATCTCAGAGCTGCAATATTTCAAACTGGTGAAGATACTGCAGAGCTTAAAGATGTCAAACGGAGAATGATTGATGAACTCAGATATGCTGAGAAATGTTTGTTGAAGAATTATCTCAGAACAACTCCTGACATCAGAGAGATCAGAAAATGATGAAGCCAAGTCGAAGATCTACAACTGCTTAAATTCTGATATTTATACAGATTAAAGTTGTTATCAGAAGTTGAATTGGTAAAAGCTTTAAGGACTGTAAGTTGTAGTTATCTTGTCTATTTCTCATGCATTTGTACTTAATGTTTTTGACATCATCAAATATCTGTTAAACTTGTATATTTTGCTAATTTACAAGTTGGGGGAGATTGTTAGATATATTTGATAATGTCATGGCTAATATGTTTTATGTTTAGATTTCAGATCTTATTTGAACAGGACAAATCAGTACTTAACTGATCAGTACTTTTACTGGAAGTTCAGAACTTAAGGGATATCAGTACTTATGTCATCAGGAGATAGATATCAGAACTTAAGTGCTGAAGGACGATCAGATAAGGACAGTAGCTGATTAAAGTTAAGAAGATCAAGATAAACATAAGAAGAGATATGCATGAAGAAGGAATTCCGTGAAGAATGGAATACTTGGAATAAAAGATATCTGATTGATATATTTTAGGAAGCAGAATTATATTCCATATCAATTAGCGATTATCTTGTAACTGTGTAGTATATAAACACAGACATAGGGTTTACACTATAAGTGTTATCATTATCGAGAATATTATTTACTATAACCCTAGCAGCTCTCGTGATATTTTGTTCATCACTGAGAGATAACAGTTTCAGATTGTAACAGAGTTTATTGTTTCAATAAAGTTTGTTTTTCTGTTACATAAGTTCTTGAAGTTTGATTTGATTGTAATAAACACTGTATTCACCCCCTCTACAGTGAAAGTGTGACCTAATATAATGAATATTATTTGAATATTCATTTGAGGATCTATGACTCCAATTATTTGCTGAGATATATTCTTTATTTTATTAAAGAATAATGTTTCGATAATCAAACTTATTTTCGATTATTCAAATAAAGATAGTACTTTCATATAAGTATATCTTTGGTTATTTAATACTCATTTCAAGTATAAGTCTTACAACTTCTACTTCAATTATTTGTATAAAGATTATTCTTTATGGGAATATTATTTAAATAATAATATTCAGACATTTTCTAAATATGTTGGGACTGATTTACTTCATTAAATCAGCATTACTCCAAACACTCTTTAAAGTGTTTTCGAGTCTTCAAAATGATTTTTTAAAAAGTTAGAGCGGATCCCAAAACTATTTTTATATTTAAGATCTTCCTTTTAAAGGGGATTTAAATACTCGTTCAAAACCTGAGGGATCCGGCTCTATGGTGTATTTTATATTCGCAACAAGGTTGCTGTTTTGATAAATGAATTGATTACTTGCCCAATGTTCGGGAAGTAAGCCCATCTAATTGAGTCGGCATAAGCGACAGGCCGGGGTACGGTCTATCAAAGTGTAAGTGGCTGGGTGGCAGTCCATCAACGCGTGAGTGGCCGGGTAACGGTCTAGCGCGAGGTCCTAATGCGGCCAGGGTGATGACCGGTGAGGAATTCATCCACCTACAGTAGAAAAGGTTACTTATTGGTATCTTTGCCTGATCAGCAAGATATCTGGTTTATGCCAAAATTCTTTTCCTTTCCAAAATTCATTGGATTTTATAACTCTGTTCATACTTTACATGACAGAGATTTTTAGGAAATGTATGAGATATATATATATATATATATATATATATGGATATATATCAGGACTTAATGAAGTATCTCGTAACTTCATTATTTATAATGATATTTCAAAGATTGAATCTATTCAAGTCTTATCTTGTAGTCTCATCTGGGTGATGAACTTTGAAACTGATTATAACTTGAACGGTGGTAGTTCAAGTAGTATTTGGATATAAAGTATATTGGAGTATCTTGTAACTTCATTTTTTTTAACTTATATCTAGTAAATGATTATCTTATGCATGACAAAGATTTTCAGAAAAACGTTGAGACAAGGTTAGATATATGAGATCACCTTGCAACAGTATTTTTATACAGTTATACACTGGAACTCTGTGTGTATTATGCATGGAAGAGGACTTCCAATATTTTGAAAAGTATATATGTATATATATATACTGAATATTTTGCGACTTCATCGCATTAAGATATCAACTTGGTTCATTTCTTTTGACCAAGACTTTCATGAGTACTATGAGAAGGCTCATATATTGTTAATCATTATACATATTATTTTGGTGGGCTTGCTGCTCACCCTTGCTTTCTTCTTTCATCACACAACATCAGATAGATAAGATGAACCGGACCAAGCTCCCGATTCGCAAGAGGTTAGGAGACGTTCCGCAGTTTTCTAGAAGCACTGATGCCGCCGTAGCTAAGGTAGGAACTACCAATAGGCTAGGCTTTCAACTTCTGATGTACCAGATTTATGTATATTTATGAATTGTAATAATGACAAAGAAATGTAAATTTAGTCAGAAAACCTTTTAAGGTGTATTGGCAGATAATTGTGGAATATAAGGACTTGTGATTATTTTTTTGGATGTTCATCTCTGAGACTATAACGTGTGGTGTGTGTGTTTATTGTGGGGTCATAGTGCAGAGTAGTTGAGTAATTATTAAGATTGGATGTTATTAAGGGAAATGGAACTCGTGACGACCCGGATCCCCGACCCCGGATCTGGGGGTGTTACAAAAGCTTTTGAAGTGGTGTTCAAGCGATAAATTAATTTTGAAGGACATAACTTTAAAGATGAAACTGAAATTTGACAAGTATTGGGGCAATATTGAAAAGCAAAATATGTTACTTTATATGACAGTGGTACTAGATCTAAGGTATAAACTGAACTTTATAATGTGTTGCTTGAGGAAACTATATGGCGAGGATGATGTTAATGCTATATTATCGTCCTTGAAAGGTTATTTATCAAAATTGATGAACCATTATTCAAGTGAACTTAAGTTAAAAAATCCAGAAGATACCACTCCTCAAGGTGGAGTAGCTAATCATGACAACAAGAGCACCATGATTGATTCCGATGATGATGATTATTTTAATCTGTTCGAATCTGAATTTGATAAAGAATGCGATAAAGATGATGCCTTTGATATAAAAAATGAGCTGGATAGATACCTGATGGAGAGTAACCAGGATAGGAAAATAAGGATTTTGATATCTTAGTTTGGTGGAGAATGAGTTCATCCAAATATCCAGTTTTAACAGAGATGGCTCGTGATGTTCTTGTTGTTCAAGTTTCCACCATAGCTTCTGAATCAGCTTTCAGGACCGGAGGAAGGGTTCTTGATTCTTTTCGGAGTTCTTTGAATCCTATCATGGTACAAGCTCTGATTTGTTGTTAGAATTGGATACGATCATCTTCGCTGCCATTGGATATGGGCTTAATGCTGGAAGATATCGACACATATCAGTCGTATGCTTTTGGTAACTACTTTACTAATGTTAGAACTTGAATTTAATCCTCTGATGCATATAATAATAATTTTTTAATTCATATTTCTCTCTTATTTTTATATATGGCTCAGGCATATCCGAAGTTGTAGACCTCGATTAACAATATTTCGCATGAAATTGATAGGTTAGTCACTTTACTATGATATAATACTTTAATATGGCCTGCAACTACCAAATTTGGGAGCTATATTATTTTGAGCAAAACAGACACAATATCATAGTTTTTAAATGTATTGGTTAGTCACATTGTATTGGTTGATTTAATCCTCTGCATGATGTTGATTTTGCCGTTGTTGAAATAAATGATCTCCTGAATACTCTTCTCTTCAATGTTGTATTGGTCGGTTTTTAGATTACTATGATGGTTTGAATTTTATCGTCTATAAATGTAGAACATAGATATTAGTATTGAATACAATAAGATTAGTGTATACAATGCCAAGCCTCACCTTTTGTTCATTTAAATAATTAGTCAACATTCTAAGGATTAGTGTTATAGTATTGGTTACAAATTCCTAATGTGATCCACAGACCAAGAACTGTTTCAACCAAGCCAATAGGTTTGATTTTTCGAGGTAACTAGTATTATCTTAAGTAGGGCTGAGCAAAAAACCGAAAAAATCCGAATTCGCAACCGAAACCGCTAAAAACCTATAAAATCAAAACACAAAAACCGATCCAAAACCAAAAAATTAAGAACCGAAACCGAAACCGAAGAATCGGTTTCGGTTATAAGTAGAAACCGAACCGCAAAAACCCGATCCGAGCCGATTATTTAAAATAACTAAATTATTATTATTATTATTATTATTATTATTATTATTATTATTATTATTATGTATATATATAAATTTTAAATTAAAGAAGCACCCATGTTTGTATAAACAGAAAGTAAGCCGGTAATTACTGTTTGGATATTTGGGCTTTAACCTTAGGCAGTAAGCCAGAAGATTGATATTTTTATTAAAAGTTGGAGAATGGATTGCCATTGTATGGCAGTGAGCTATACTTATGACTCAGCCATGTCTTTATAAAATAGTATAGCTGAAGACTGAAGTGCATTAATCAAAATTAGGCACCTGTGCACCTTGTTTTTACATTATTTGTTGCTGTTCTGCATGTCCTGCTAGCAATTATATCTAATGCTTTAATTTTCTGCAGGCCATACTAGCAATTGAGTAGATTTTAACGACATAGTTTAAATTTATTTATGCATTTTCTTCTCTTCTTTTTATAGTTTACAACTCATATTTATTTTAATAATTTTGTGTGATGCGGTTTTAAATCCAAACCCGAACCGATTATAACCGAACCGAAGTTTTTTAAACCGAAACCAAACCGACGGTTGCGGTTTCGGTTTTTGATTTTAAAAATCGAGGATATGAGGTTTCGGTTTTAACAAAAAACCGAACCAATCCGCCCCGCGCTCTCCCCTAATCTTAAGCATGGTTTTTGATTTTAAAAACCGAGGATATGAGGTTTCGGTTTTAACGTAAAACCGAACCGATCCGCCCCGCGCTCTCCCCTAATCTTAAGCATGTTGTTGTGAAATAGTTCAAATTTGATTTGCTGTTACCACTATTGCAAGATGCTAGGAGCAGTTTAGGGGGGGGGGTATTGGAACAGTGTCATTATGTTCTTTCTGTTCTTATTTATGCTAAAAAATTACTATATTTGTGGTAAGATAGTATGAAGATTATTGATTATACGATTTTAAGTGCCTAATTTGGTCCATACGGTTATACCTTTTTTTTATGTTAAAACTTAGAAGTATAGTTACCTAAGTATGTTATTCATTCCTTTGGTTCGAGTAATAGTACTTGCTTTCTTATTTGTTTATATACTTTTTTCATTCGGTTTGTCTTGAGAAACTGTATCAATAAAAAGTTTGTCTCTCCTAGTATTAACACTAACTTTACAAATACTTGAAAGCATTTATATTAAATTTCTAGTTATTGCGATAAAACATATGTTTGAGCTAATGTTTCTGTCAATCTTTCAGGCTAACTTTGGAAGAAAATGTAATGTATATTCAAGGTTTCAAGCTAATGTTTGCGGAGAAGTCTACCAGATCCTGCTACTTTTTTCATATTTTTTTAATTGTAATGATGTTTTATTGAGTTAAATTGTCCTTTGTATTTTATTCAAGAATGTGTGCCACTTTGTTTAAATTTCAGAAGACCAGTTAAATTTAGATTTTGCCATCTATTTTAATTTTTCGCTTTAATTCAAATCTGAATTTATGTACAAATTTAATTAGTCACTATATCGAAAGTGTAAACCACGGTAAACCGCACCACACCGCATTTTCATGGTGCGGTTTATATGGTTTTAAAATTCCATGGTGCGGTTGCGGTTGGAGAATTTAAGCAAACCGCATACGCAATTTGGTCAGTGGTTTTAGTAAAAAACTGCACCGCCTATACCGCGATCACCCCTAATAGGATGTATACACACCTCCTTGATTATACCCTTGGACTTGTTGATGAGTGTTGTTATGAGTATTAGGAGTTGACACACTGTTAGTTTCATTGGAAGGAGAACTTGTTGGTACAGTAAAATTATGAGTTACATTGACACTGTTAGGTTGAACTGATTTCTTCCCCTTAGATGACACAATTTTTATTGTTTTCTTGTTGTTACCCTTAGTTGTAGCTGCATTCTTTCCTTTATCATTTTTCTGTACAAACAAACAACAAATTAAAGCAAATTTATAAAGTCAAATATAAATTGACATGTGCTTATAAATTTTTGAAAATACCTTAGAAGCACATGTCCTAGCATTGTGACTTTGTTCCTTGCAATAGTTACTATACATCTTGGTATTTTTTCTTCTTTGTTTAGTCGGATCAATGGGAACATCATTTTTTTTACTTCTTAATTTCTTTGGCCTCCCAGGTTGTACATTTAGCATAAGTGGTAGTGGAGGAGGGAGTCCTGTTTTGTCCCAGTATTGTTCACTAATAATTGGCTTAAGTGTGTGCTCATAGGTTGCCAAGTACATGTCTCTGCTATATGTTTTATGAATGTAGTCTACTAGGTTCAAGTTTTTCCAATTGATGCATGCACATGTATGATAACATGGGAAACCTGTTAGATCATACTTCCTACATGCACATATTTTGGCATCAAGATCAACAACAATTTGATGACCCCCATCAGTCAGGGTCACCAAGTACTTTCTCTTACCAGACCACTGAACAACACAACCATTGCTGAAAGTCATAGCCCTAAACATTAAACAATTTATCAACACCAGAACGTATGCCATTTACAATAATAAATTGGAAATGTACAAAAATAACATAATTTACTTGTGCACTTTTCTCATTGCATTTGAGCATATATGATTTAAGGCATAACTTCTTCCCATCTTGTTTTTCCTAGTTTGAATCCTTCTCATGGCATTCTTGTGCAACCCTTACAGTAGACCAACAATAGGAAGATCCCTATACTCTCTTATGTTGTTGTTGAACACCTCACAATGGTTGTTCACAAACATATAAGAGAGACAACTTGTCTTAAAAGCTGATATGCTCCATTGAGAAGTTGGCTTTTTCATCAACCACTTGTGATATTTTTTGGACAACTCTAAGAGAAAATATAAAGTAAATTGTCCACCACTCATGTAAATTTGCAAAAGTATAAAATTGCCCAACTTATATGGTACATTCCATCATTGGAATCACGTGCAACAACCGATAGAAGTTGGCCCCCATAAGGACCTTTCATGTGGCATTCATCCAACCCAATAAGAGGCTCAGTCCCGATTCTTCACTATCAAGCATAATTTCAACAATGCTATGTTATTTCTAGAGAACTAACAATGAGATTTACAGAAGGGGGGTTGAATGTAAATCTCAAAACTTTTTCAAGTTTTGAGCAGTTTATAAAGACTGTGTGTTCAAGATGAACAAGTGTGTGAATTGTTTTAAGCTGATACAGACAGATATATATTCAAACACAAATGTAAAGAATACAATAAACCTTTAAAAACTTTTCTGGTGGATTTGTTGTTCCACCAGAGATGGTATTTCAGAAATTCTGTGATCTAAGAATTTGATCACAGCTGCATCCTAGTACAAAACTAGATAATTTTTCTCTCAAGATTTTTCTAAACAGCTCTGGAAAAATTCTTATCTAATTACTAGCTACTACTTGGTTTATATATTACCAAGTTTACAAGTGAAGACAAGGATATATAAAATAATAAAGTAAGATCTTCACTTGTTTCTTCTCCAGTTCACTCCAGTACTTTGTTGACTTAATGTCTCTTTATACTAGAGTAGAACGGCTGCTTTTTCTGATGTTCCTGAAATTAGGCTGCCACATTTCAGTTATCTCTGTTCACCCACGTGCCTCTGTTTGTAGGTACAACTACCACTTATCAACGGTTAATCAACAGAACATCCGTTGAAGCTTTCATCCGTTGATGCACTCATCCGTTGAAGGATGTTATCCGTTGAAGCTTTAGAGACATCCGTTGAAGCTTAGCTTCTCATCCGTTGAAGGTCTTTAAGTCATCCGTTGATACCACTTCATTTATACAAAATTACAAGGCATGAAATATTTATAATTGGCCTTCCTATCTGCATATCTTCTAGTAGTCAACATGACTCATAGTTTCTCTCAACTTCTAAGAATTACATCTTAAATACAGAGACTGAAACATGCTACAACACTAGACTTATTTCTAAGTAAAGCTACACCATCAACGGATAGCCAAAGTGGTCTTATCCGTTGAGGCTACAGACACTGAATTTCTACTTAAGTGTTTTGTTAAACATATCATCAAACTAATGCACATATATTCCTAACAATCTCCCCCTATTTATGTCTATAAGAATTGTAGGCATAAATTCAGGGTTAACTTGATGATAACAAAACACTTAACAGATATATGAATTGAAACTAAGTAGAAATTTGAAAATGCTGCAAAAATGTATGTACTAGGAGGAAATTGAAGATTTACAGTATTTCCAAGGATACTCCTTTAGCCTGAGCAAATCATCTTTTTCTTCTTTGTTCCCTGGTTTTCTTTCCTAGCCCTTTGTCATTTTCCTCAATTTGGAGTTGGAGTTGTCTGAAGAATTCAGCTTCATCTTCAACACTGATATCCAACTTAGATTGCATTTTCTTGAGAGTTTCATTGCTGGCAATCTTGAGTTGGTCTTCAAGTCTGAAAAATCTTCTGACTCCTTTATCATCTCTAAATTCCATCAACCAATGAGGTGATTTGTGAATTGTAATTCCCCTTTCTTGAATGAGTAAAGTCCTGGGTAAAGCATTGGGCTCCCTCCAAGTTTTCCTTATATTGGCAATCTTGTTGAGAATTTCAGTCTTGGCAGTTCTGGTAAAGCCAGAATCCTTTTGTATAGCTGAAAAGACTCTAATCAAGGTAGAGTAGCCTTCATTCAGAATCCTGTGGAGAGGCCATGTTCTTTCCCCAGCTCCTTTGTATCTGAACACTAATCTCTCTGGTAGCTGTCTGTAAGCAGCTATTCCTCTTACATCCTCCAGCTCATCCAGATAGAGTTCAATGTCTGAAATTTCTTTTATGTCACAGATGTGAACATAATCATCTTTAGAAATGGATGGCTTAGGCTTAGGCTTTTGTTTTTGAGTGAATTTCTTAGAGGTTATGGGAGGTGTAGATTTGGGTTTTCTTTTCTGTTTCTTTGGTAGTGGAAGAGTGGTTAGAAAGGTAGGCAATTTGATGTTGTCCCAATCAATAGGTTCCTCTTTTGGAATGATTGGTTCACCATGGATGTTTATAGTGGGATTAGCAACAAGAGGTTCAGGTATGGAAGGTAGTGGTTTAGATATAGATTTGGTTACTTCAGTATTATCTTCACTCCTTCTATGTGCCTTGGCCTTTCTTCTGTTTCCCTTCTGCCATTCCTCTCTTTCTTCCATACTCTCACCAAATATACTCCCAAAAACCTCATCTAGGTTTGCAATCTTGTCTTCACCCCTGACTTCAATTCCTTTCTCTTCTTCAACTTGACTTGACTTTAGCTGTTGTTCAAGCTTTGCTTGTGCTCTTTTGTCAGCCTTTAGTTGCTTGACTTCTTCCTTCTTGGCTATTGAGAATTTGGGATGTCCTTGCATCACAC